>NW_023270210.1:4745995-4860619 GCF_011800145.1 Mirounga leonina
AAGCAGACTCCCTGCCGAGCAGGGAGCCCGATGCGGGACTCGATCCCGGGACTCCAGGATCATGACCTGAGCTGAAGGCAGTCGCTCAACCAACTGAGCCACCCAGGCGCCCTTCTCTGTGGCATTTTTATAAATTTTCTGTAAATCTAAAATTATCTCAAGGGATGCCTGGGTGGCTCAGTTGGTTAAGTGTCTGCCTTCAGCTCAGTGTTTAATGTTATTTCCTGGGATCGAGTCCTGCATCAGGTTCCTTGCTTAGCGGGGAGCCTGCTTCTCCCTCTGCCTGCTGTTCCCCCTGCTTGTGCCCTCTCTCACTCTGATAAATAAATAAATAAATAAATAAATAAATAAATAAATAAATAAATAAACTCTTTAAAAAAAATAAAATTATCTCAAAATAAAAAGGTTTTAAAAAAAATGGGGCATCCTGTAGTCTCAAAGTATATATGTATCTGCATATTACAAAAGATCTTACTAAACTAAACATTGGAACCACAGAATCTCAGAGTTGGAAGGGCCCCTATACATCACCTATTTCAATTCTTTCATTTAACCTTTGGGGAAAACTTGGGACAGGAAAGAAATGGGATCTGCCCAAACTGATTCAAATAGTGACAGAACAGGGACTGGAACACTGGAACCCCTTTTGTTGCTCCCAGGTTAGAGATCTTGGTATATTTTCATCATAGTCTTTTGCTCTCACCTCTAAAATACCTGCAAACACTCCTCAAGATGTCTTGGGTACAAGTTATGGCGGACATCTGTTTTATAGAACAGAGGTTGGCAAACATTTTCTGAAGAGCCACACAGTAAATATTTCAGTTTGGGGGAGATATTTGGTCTCTGGCAACTACTCAGCTCTGCTGTTGTATCATGAAAGCAGTCATGGGCAATATGTAAACAAATGTGTGTGGCTGTGTGCCTATAAAACTACAAAAGCAGGAGGTGGGCTGGATTTGACCTGTGGTCCATAGTTTGCCAACCCCTGCTCTAGATCTTTGCTGAAAGATCTTTGTTAGCTCAGGGACATGCACCTAAGATGCATCTCATGTAGTATGGTGAGTGGAAGCTATGTGCATGTCCCCAGCTGGGCAATAGTATCAAAGAGGAGGTTGTGAAGGTGAGATCCTGTAAAATGATGAAAGAATGGCAATAAGGTCTCTTTGTCCTTGTGTTAATTGGCCCAAGCAGAGAATGATCAAGTAGTATAAAGGATGTCAAAGACAATAAGTCCATAAATGGAAAGATGAACAGCCACCCCTCTGACATTTCATCATGCCCTTCTGGCAAGGTGGGGGACTTTCTACAGAAACACCCAGAGCTGTGGGGCTTTCAGGTTTCAGAGATAATGAATTAAATCTAATTTCAAAATAGTTGGTCTTTAAGCTAAAACACACACACATGCACACGCACACACGCGCACACACACACACACACATGAGCAAAGTATTGTGATCTAAAGTGGTTAGAAAAAATGACAGAGTAAAAAGAGTAATTCTGTTAAGAGAGCAAGATTTATTATTACTCTGTTTAGTATTGACAGAAAGCAGGCATGAGTGAGCAGCCTGAAAATAGGATAAAGAGTATTTTTAAAATACAATGTTTAATGTTATTTCCAAAGAAAATCTTTCCTAAGTTGACTCCTATTTCAAAAATGTTTTTTCTATTTAACAACGGTTATTTTTTATTCTACAGAAGTCCTGTGATGAAAATAATCTTTTGAGATGAGGTAAAACCTCAGTGGTATCTTTCCTTCTCATTTTCCCCCCTCATTTATCTGCAATCCTTAACCACAAATAAAACAAACAAGAAAAATACTAAATATACTGAGTGTGTATTTAAATAATTTCTACTCCTGACAATTACTTGACATTGACATAATGCTTCCATGGGTCTGATTAGCTTGTTGCTTCTCAAGTTAAATATTTCATATCCGCATTTGTTTCCTTCTCTATTAGACTACAATCTTACATGGAGACACACCTTTATGTTCCATCATCAATCACTGAAGTATTGTGGCTCAAATTGGTTAGAACAATGTAGAATGCAGGTTTAGTCTGCCTAGGGTTCAGCTAGCAGCCCAACCATACTCTACCCATGAGTCCCAGTGGTCACTTACTGTTCCTGGGAGGCCACTGGAGTAAATGACAAGAGGGCAGGAAAAGAGTCAGCGAGGACTCAAAACTATGTTAACCAAAAATACCAGATTTCCTGGGACAGACCCACTTCCAATAGTAGGCCTCATTAATCCAGCCCTAAATATATTTGTTGTTGTCAGATCATGGGTTTAGAATTTTAACTTCAGGGCTAGGAGACTTCAGATCCACAAGAAGAGATGGAACAGGGATTAAATGAGACAAAAACTGCGTGAGGCTTCCAAAACCTTGATCACCTTTCCCTATTTGGTATCCTTGCTCTCCCCTGCCTACTTCTCATTAGGGGCTGATTGGCAGTGAAGTCCCTAAAATGAAAAAAGTATTAGCCTGGAAGTGGAACCTGGGATAAGAGTAGCCAGGCAAATCTCTCTGAATGTTCAGTTCTTTATCTATCAAATTTGTATCTAATACCCACACTGCCATAACTGGCTATGAGGATTCAATGTCAGAACGCACGGAAAGAGCCTCTAAACGCTCTTGCACAAAGAAAGCCTTTATGTTTATTAGGAGTTCACCCCTGGGGCTTATGGGAAAAGGGATCCTGGGTAGCCAGCCTGAGACAAGACATAGTCCCAGAGCTTATCTCTCAGGAAATACCACAAGTGGGCTTTCCCGCCACCTCAGCCAGCTGCTTCTGCCCCACCATGAGACAAAGAGCTTGGAGAATGGGACCTATGGGTAGGTAGTCAAACAGCTTTCCCTACTCAAAAGCTAGTACCTTCTGAGTGAATAGTGCCATGTAATGACTTGGTCATTGGGTACTTTGGGGGAAGCAGCCACCAGGCAAAAGAATTCTCCAGCAAGCTCTCTCAAAATCCAAATCACCCTAGATCTGACTCTGAGCTGAAGACCATCACAGGATACTACTTAATTGAGAAGGCTCTTCCTCACCACTCTTTCCACCCTTATTCACTATCTTTTAGTTAATTGTCAAAAGGTTATGCCCTTTGCAGTCACTGCTGTTCCCCTGGCTGCCAGGGCTGGAACATTGAGACTGCCTGACAATTTCCTAATTCTTCCTTTTTTTTTTTTTTTAAGATTTTATTTATTTATTTGAGAGAGAGAGCGTGCACACACAGAGGGCGAGGGAGAAGCAGACTCCCCGCTAAGCAGAGAGCCCGACGCATAACTTGATCCCACGACCCCGAGATCGTGACCTGAGCCAAAGGCAGCCGCTTAACGGACTGAGCCACCCAGGCGCCCCGACAATTTCCTAATTCTGATCCTAAATTGAGGACAGCACCATAGCAACACGAGTATCAGGGCAGAATACCTAGGGTAAACACCTCATCCCAAGTTGGCTTCTGTGGCTTGTTCAGTACATTTGGACTTATTACCCTCTCTAGCTGCTGTGACCTTGAGGAATGAAATGCCATTTTAATAGTAGTGTAAGTAAAGCTAATTTAAGAAGGGAAATCAGCTATATATATATATATATATATCAGATAATGTGTTTCAAACTGAAATGAGTGACTTTGGAGTGACTCACGAACTTGGATTATCCTTTTGAATTATCTATGCTTCTCTTCTTTCTTTAACACAACTGAAAGCTGGTATTATCATCACACCTCAATTCACCATGGTGAGAAGGGATTTATTTATTAATATTTGTGAATGAGCACTCTGAAAAAATAAAGGAAAAACACTCTTTAAAAAACAATGTCATTGAGACAATGCCTACTTTCATAGAGCTTAACATGTGTTGGCATCAACTACTTGATGACATCTATCCTCAAAGTCAGTTTGCAAGTATGTATTGAGTGTCTGCCATATGTGAAAGAGAACACTCCATCCTGTAAACACAGAAGCTTAAGTGATATTTTCACTTGAGTAAGAAGAGAACAGGAAATGGAGAAGGAACATGAATTTCCGAGTACCTACTACATGTGTGTGTGTCTGTGTGTGTATATATAATTAATATATATATAATTTTAACTCTCCAAAAAACCATGGGAGATAGGTGCCATTAGTTTATGTTAAAAATGAAGAAACTTAAGATGGTAGATATTAAGTAGCTTGTCCATGTCCATACAGGCAGTATGAGGTAGGGCCAGGATTCAATCCCAGTCCCTCTGTGTGCCTTTTTCACTATACTATGTTGACATCTATAAATATGGTTCTTCATATCTGGAGCAGGAAATGTACATGATGATCCTAGACTATCTCATACCTAGCAAGAAAATTTTCAAAGACTACTAGGGTCATGTAAAAAAGACTCAATGAACCACTTAAGAGTTTCCCAATGGCTAATGCAAGACTCAATATGAATAAGAACAATGTATTAAAACACATCAAATATGTTTAAGTCCATTAATTCATGATTATACTTTAAAAAATAATCACTCATTGCCTTTATTACTGGATGCTGGCAAACTAGCTTATTGTTTTGAAACAGGCATTTATCTTGCCTTCTTATACAAACTGTACCCTGGGTAACCAAGTAGTAGATGTATAGACATATTCTAGCTGATAAATAAAGAAGGAATAATAAAAGAAAAACATCACCATCTTGCAACCCTTAATGATTAATGAATCTAGACTTGATCACCAATGGCTACTATAAAAGTCGAAAAAACCAGGGTACCTGGGTGGCTCAGTCAGTTAAATGTCCAACTCCTGATTTTGACTCAAGTCATGATTTCAGGGTCATGGGATCGAGCCCCACGTCAGGCTCTGTGCTCAGCACAGAGTCTGCTTGTCCCTCTCCCTCTGCTCCTCCCCCCACTCATGTTCACTCTCTCTCTCAAATAAATAAATAAATAAAATCTTTAAAAAAAGTAGAGAAAACCAGATAGTATATGTCACTTCATGGAGAGCACAAAATCATGTATGAAGTAGCCTCATTAAAAACAAAACAAAATGCTAAAAAAAACTTAAACCTGAATCTAATTAAGCCTCTAAAATCAACCACTAATTTAGAGAAAACACAGAAGTCTGAGGATACTTGGACTACATAAGTATTAAACTTAACAATGGGCATGCAATCAGCAAAATCCAGAGTGTGGAAAATGCTACAGGGAAAAACAATCCATTTTCTTCCAAAAACCAATTGCAAGAAGAAAAAAGATTGAAGGGGAACCTACAGATTAAAAGAGACTAAAAGGCTATTATTTTTTTTTCAATCAATTACAGTATCTAGCCCTTACATAGAGTTTTAGTCAAACAAATAATCCATTTATCCCAACTGTAAGACAATTGGAAACTAGAACATTGACTGGATATTTGTTGATTTTAATGAAATTTTGTTCATTTTGAGGTGTGATAATTGCATTGTGTATTTTTTTAAGAGTCCCAATCCTTTAGAAATACATACTGAACCACTCAGATAAAGTGTTATGATGTCTGTGACTTGCTTCAAAATATTACAAAAAGAGGAAAAGTGGGTGTGGTATAGATGACAGTGGCCATGGGTTGATCATTTTTGAGGCTGGGTGATGGGTACAGGAGTCTTGTTATGTCTTGTTACAGAATTCTTTTTTTTTTAAAGATTCATTTATTTTAGAGAGCAAAAGCAGGGGGAGAGCATGCATGTGTGTGGGGGAGGGACAGAGGGAGAGGGAGAGAGAGAATCTCAAGCAGACTCCCCACTGAGCAGGGAGCCTGACGCAGGGTTCAGTCTCATGCCCCTGAGCTGGACATGACCTGAGCTGAAATCAAGAGTTGAACGTTTAACAGACTGAGCCACCCAGGTGCCCCTTGTTATAGAATTCTATCTGCTTTTGTATATGTTTGAAATTTTCATAATAAAAAGATGTATCTATATAAAACACACACGTTGGGGCGCCTGGGTGGCTCAGTCGTTAAGCGTCTGCCTTCGGCTCAGGTCATGATCCCAGGGTCCTGGGATCGAGCCCCACACCGGGCTCCCTGCTCCGCGGGAAGCCTGCTTCTCCCTCTCCCACTCCCCCTGTTTGTGTTTCCTCTCTTGCTGTGTCTCTCTCTGTCAAATAAATAAATATCTTAAAAAAAAATAAAACACACACGCATATGATTTGAAAATACATGCATACATATATATGTGCCCAAATCCCACTTCTTGGAATTGATCCAATGGATATACAGCAGAAGCACAGAATATGCACACATGAGTTATACCAATTTAATCATAGGCATTCAGCATATAGAGAGGGAGAGGGGGAAAAGGGGAGACAGAAAGAAAGAGTGACAAAGACATAAACAGAAAGTTAGAAGACAGAGTTGAGAGAGACAAAAGACAAGAACTGAAATGGTGTCCAGGTTATACCAACCATTCTGCTCCAGGACCCTGCTATGCCTTAGACAGAATGTAAGGTGGAAGTTGTGGTTCTGTTACTCCCTCACAAACCTTGGTCCTCATGTGCCTCTCAGAGTGATCATCTCACTGTGATTCTGGTGCTTTAAAAGGCACATATGTCACTCAATTTAGCTCATACCTACAAGGTCTTCTCTTCATCAGGTGCTAAACCAGACTCAACGATCTACTTCAATACTGGAGGACAAACAGGAAAACCTACAATTAGACAATTTAACAAAAGGATGCCCCTATGCCCCATACGCGTGTGCAAGGACCTGTGTAAAAATATGTTTAATGTATCATTGTAATATTTTAAAAAGTGGAAAATCTTAAATATCCACTAATAGAGGATTGGTTAAACATGGTGCATCCTCATAATGGAATACTTTACGGAGCCATTACAAAGAAGAAGGTAGATATTTTCTATGCACTGATAGAAAAAGATGTCCAAGACACAGTGTTATGTGAAAAAATCATGTGTCAGAATAATGTATACAGTGTGCTTCCATTTTTGTAAATAACAAAAAGGAATAGAGATATACCGATAGATACATACACACCACTGTGTTTTTATTACAGGACATTTCTAGAAGAATAATTAGGTGTTACAAGAAACTGGCAATAGTTATAGACTGTGATGAGAGGGAATGGGAATTTAGAGTAGAACAGTGACTTCATTTTCATTATATACTTTTCTATATAGTTTGAAATCTTATTATGTACATGTATTCACATTTAAACTTTTGCTGAAGCATAACACACATGTAGAAAAGTGCAAAGCTCATACTTGTACAGCTCAATAAATTAGTATAACGTGAACACACTCTAGTAACCACTACTTGGGCACCAAAATAGAACATCACCATCTCTAGAAGCCCCATCATGCCCCCATCATTTTCCTTTCCTCCCTCTTGAAAATTACCTCTTATCCTGATTTTTAATATCACAGTTTAGTTTTGTCTGTTTTTGAACTTTATAGAAATTGAATCAGACAGCATGTATTATTTAGGGTCTGATTTATTTTAACAAATATGATGTTTATAAGAGTCTTCCAGGGGCACCTGGGTGGCTCAGTCGGTCAAGGGTCTGCCTTCAGCTCAGGATATGACCCCAGGGTCCTGGGATTGAGCTCCACATCCGGCTCCCTGCTCAGCATGGAGTCTGCCTCTCCCTCTGCCCTCCCCCCACCACTTGTGCTCTCTCTCTCCCTCTCTCTCACTCTGCTCTCTCTCTCAAATAAATAAATAAATAAAATCTTTAAAAAAAGCTTCTCCCATGTTCTTGCATGTAGCTCTAATTTGTTCATTTTCATTACTATAGAGTATTCCATTGTATAAATGCACAATTCATTCATATATTCACTACTAATGGATATTTGAGTTGTTCCAATTATTTGACTGGTACTAAATAATGCTCTAATGGACATTCTTGTAAATATATTTCAGTGAACACATGCAGTGGAATTGCTGGGTCATTGGGTAGGCATTTGTTTAGCTTTAGTAGATACTGCCAAACAGCTTCCCCAAGTGGGGGTCTGCTAGCAGTGTTTGAAAGTTGAATTAATTTTTCAAACAAATAACAACAAAAACAAAACCCTAATTCAATCAATATAAACAGTGATGATTTGATGGGTATTTCTGCATTATATTCTGTGTTTAATTTGTAAAAATTAAAGTTAAAAACATGAGTCACTGTGTTACCTAATGTGCTTATACAAGGTTCATGTGACAAATCCCAATATGAGTTTCATGTCAGGGAGAAGTTGATCTTTAAAGAGGAATATATCTGCTTTCTAGTTCTCAGGTAAATATATAACAGTGTAACCCTTACACTTGACTGCCAAAAAATTCAGAGTCATAGTCAGTGCTTAACAACCATAACATTCCACTCAACCAAGGTATCTGGTAATACCTACGGCTTAAAATAGACAATTCTGTTCTATGTCTTACTTTGCATTATGTTTAAACTTGCAAGCTTCTTCAAATCCTTTTGGAAGTAAAGAGGATAAATTGTAAATAAATAAACCAAAAATAGTTCTAGCTCCAGATGGTGAAGTTTTAAAAGGAACTTTAAGAAATTAAGGTTAATGAACCCAACAAAAGTACAGAAAGGAAGCAGTGTTCTATAATGTGAGATTGGCCAACCAGCCTGTCACATAGCTGGTGGCCAAGATAATGTCAGGTTTATATGAGTTCTAGGTCCTCAAGAAACAAAATGCCATGTTTTATCCTAATGGGGGAAGGTGGAAAAAGCAGTGCCCTTTCCAGGATTTGAGACCTTTTTACTCAGTACCTATTAAACACATCCTTTCCCCCAGAATCAAGTCTGATTTCTTCTCCTGGAAGTGGTATTAAATCCACCTTTGGAAGGGACAATCTACACAGTCTATGACTATATCTCTCCGTCATGTATTGCCACCCTGGAACATATTCCTAGCTGTGCCTCCAGACAGATAGAATCCCACATTCTTCTTGGTCATTATCAGAAAGAACCCTAACCAATCCAAAGGTCCCTCACCTTTGGATGCTATTCTGATGTTCAGTTAATGCTTGATGAATGTATCGATGAATTTCTTAGATCTTACGGTAGTGACCAGACGGACTCAAGAGATCTTTCCATTTGGCGAGGGACTAAGTCTGCTCAGTTTCAAATGGATATCACAAAGAGTAGAAGCTCAAGGGAGAGAGAGAGAGAGAGCTTTGGCAGAGGTTTCCAGTAGGATTTCCAAAGATCTGGAATTTAAGTGTAACTTTGAAGAATAGGTAAGGTATAAAGATAATAATTAATGTGATATTTGGGAAATCAAATATGCAGAGCAATGTATCCATGGACCAAAGCAGAGGGAATGAATACCAGGAAAGGAGATTTGGCTCAGTCCATGGAGGCCCTTGAATGCCAAACTACAGAATTTGGATTTTATGCTACTACTGAAGATTTTTGAGTAGAGTGAGAAGAGATTATGATGAAAGCAATATTTTAGGAAATGAATCTGGCCATGGTGTGCAGCACAGACTGGACTGAGGAGAAAAATAAGAAGGGATTCCACTGCTATTGCTATGATCCAGGCAACAACAACTAGTGTCTAAAACTCGGTGACAGCATAAGGGATAGAAAGGCAGAAACAGAGAAGAGTGCAAAGGAAGAATCACCAGGGTTCAGAAGTGATTAGGTGTACAAAAGGAGGCAGAAGGGAGAGTTAAGAATGCCACTGAGGCTTGGAGTGAAGAGAATCATGAGACAAATACCTCCACTACTTATGGTAGCATTCTTTGTAATTGAAAAAGACTAGAATTAATACAAATATCTGTCAGCAGGGACTGACCAGCTGAACAAAGTACAGTTCCTCTTTAGGATAGCATACTATACAGTCACAAAACAAGAACAAGGAAGATCTCCATACATTGACACAGAATGATCTCTAGAATGTTGAGTAAGAAAAGGGACCAGAACAGTTTTTACAGTACTTGTTACATTTGTGTAAGATATGGGGGTGAAATACAATTACTTATTCTCTTTTGTTTAATATTCAAATATATAATGGATGGATAAGCCAAAACCTAATTAAACACGGTTACTATAGAGGGAGGGAGAAAAAAGAATGGGGGCAGGATGGAAGCAAGACATTTAGAATATCTCCTGTTATATGGTTTTGACTTTGGAACTCTGTAAATGTTTCATATAAATTAAATGTAAAATTAAATTTCAAAAAGGAAGAAAACAATCTGCAAAACTGAGAAAAAACGGAGCAAATGAATCAAACTGTGTATCAAGTTGGTAACATAACCACACAGAGAAAGAAATTACTTTTCAAGGGACTTTGAAACACAATACTTTGACTACCTCCCTAGTAGGATTTATTCTAAGGGCAAAAGGAAAAGCAAAGAAATCTTAAACTGCATTCAGTAATCTTAGTAGTAACATTGGAATTGCTCCTTTGAAATTGTTACAGATATAATATAGGGTAATGCAAGTAATTACAGAATGTCATTAGGAACCAAGACTTTCAGAGTGAGAGAAATGAGATACAGTTACAAAATCAAACATGTTAAGGAAAAGCCCTATACTCTTAAATTCAGCTTTGAAATATCAGTAGGAATTCATCACGCTTCCTTTTGGAAAAAAAAAATAGGCATTTTCTAGCTCTTTCACTAAAAAGAAAAGACTTGACAACCTAGCTGCAGTGAGGAAACCCAGCCTTCAGACTGGGCTCTCTTAATACCATTTCCCATCAAAAGGAACAAGAGCCCCTCGGCAAAATGGTTGACTCCAGGTCTGGGTTTGGAATTGCACGAGATGAGCCTGAAAACAAACCAAAAATCAAGAAATCTATCATGACAAAAGGAAACAAGCCAACTTGAAAGGACCCCCACTGGCCTAAGATGAAATAATTTTAGCAACAAATTGAATAATGACTACAATAGATTGAAACACACTAAATATATAAAAATCTGAGTTCATAACAATACTTGATTGGTCACCATTGAAGGTTGCTAGGATACCAACTCATTCTGAAAATTGATGTTTTTATAAGGGAAGGTATCAAATATTTATCCTGCCCCTTTTTTTGGTATACACTAACTCAAGGTAACTAAATGGTTGAAGAATAAAATTCTTCTTGATACAAAAATCCCAAATAGTGAATGCAGAAGCCATAACAGAATTAGAACAATGCCATTTTGCAACTCTTAATGAAATAATGGACCCAAACAGTAATCATCAATGGTTGTTAAAACCATTAGGTGAAGGGTTGATGGGGACCTTGATAATGGAGGGCTCCAGGTGACACCATTTAAACCCACTGATCAATCTAGTAACACTAAAAGTGGGGCAACCAGATATGATTTGCCTCATGAGGTGATGTAATAGAAAGTACACAGCACTGGCTGTGAAGTATTCTTACCCAAAAACTTCAACCTGAATCTAATCAAAGCCTCTAGACATAACTACCAGTTTACAGGAAATACAGGGGATAGAGAAACAAGTTAAATGACAATATGAGAAAACAAATAAATTGAGAATGTGAGACATTCTTCAGGGCAAATGACCTGGTTTCTCCAATGACTCAAAAGCAATAAGAGACTTATGAGACAGAGCCAAATGGAGTGTGTGGGCCCTATTTGGATTCTAATTTTAAAAAGCTAATTATAAAATGACATCCTTGAGAAAATCAGGGAAATCTGAATATGGATTGGGTATGAAATGATATTAATAATTATTGCTAATTTTGTTAAATGTGATAATAGCATAGTAGTTTAAAAATATATACTCATACCTACTCCTTATGCACTAAAAAATATTGAGAGGCTGAGAAAAGAGAAGATGGGGAGAGAGGTCAGTTTGGAGGAAAAAGGATAAGAATTTTTACACATCAAAGGAGAGGACAGGGCCTGGTCCAAAGCCTAGAGAACATTTACATTACAGTGGGGTGTCAGTAGTGGAGGTGGAAGAAGTTCTGGTGAGGAAGCAAGAGGAAGAAGGCTCAACAACAACAAAACAAGGAACAAGGACGGGGTCAGAAAGGCATGACGGAAACCCAAAAAAGTTTGCTCTTAAAGAGGCTAAAGAAGGAAAGCATTTCAAGGAAAAGGTCATCAACGGTGTTAAATTCTGGAACAAGACTGAGGAGAATCAGGCCTCAGAAAATGAAGCTAGCCCTTATCTCACATTCCTACTATATTTCCAAATTAATTCCAAGCTGAGCATTACCTCAATAATAGTAGCAGGCCTATAAGAAAGTGTCTTAGTCTTAGTCATCAGTCTCCCTCTATTCCTCATTCATTCCTTCCCTCACTCTACCACTCATTTAACCAGCATTCCCTGAGTCCCTACTTTAAGCCACACCCACTACATCCTGCCAGACCCGCTATGTTCTGCATATACTGAGACAAAATATCTGCCCCCAGAAGCTCATAGCTTAATGAGGAAGACAGACCTGGAAAAATAATTACCACATAGTGTTAACATTTCAGCAACAGCTTACATATTTTGGGCCAGGCACTAAGGGAGGCGCTAGAGATACAAACATAAACAAGTGGTTCCTGCCCACCAGAGCTCAGAATATAGCTTGGAAGGCAGACAGAATCACAATATATTGAGATATGAACTAAAAATAAATGTACAAATTATCTGAAAGTGCAGAGCAGGAATTGAAGCTAGTAAGGAAGCCCCGTGAGATGGGGACTATTCATATGCCCATTTTACATATAAGAAAATGGAGTACGGGGAGATAGATTGACTGGCCTAAGGCCATACAGCTGTGAGTGGCAGGGCCAGTTTAAGGGCCGGTTTGTGAGAATCAGGATTTCGGGTTTTATCCACTCTGTCAAACTGCCTGAATGCCTCTTCTACGACTCCCCATTTTATTTCTACTGTGCCACCCTGGTTGAATCCCTAGAGGCGCACAGCAGGTGCTCAATGAGCATTTGCCAAATGAATAAATGAGCTATGCAACTTCATAGGGCAGTTGGAAAGTTTCACTGAGGTATTAGGCTCATTAGAAGTCACTGTGTGGAATCACTGTGTAAGGTGGCAGGTAAGGATCACTGCTGTGTGGACCACAATTACCCAAAAAAGAAAACATATCCAACAAGTGTGTTGGGATAGCTAGTGACTGGCATCAAGGAGCTCTGAGGTCAAGGGGCAGGGCCTCGGTCACCGGGGATGGGAGGGCCAGTGGCAAGGGCCAGGCAAAGTCGACCCTAGAGGGCTCATGCTCTGAATACAGGGGTTCAGGGACTCAGATCTAGTTACTCAAACTCAGCTCAGAGCCCTGACAGCCAACCAGGCCAACCATGCCACTAGCTTGAGGTTCTAGAAAGCCCTCTGAAGATGAAGGTGGAGGAAAAACAGGAGAAGAAAGCAGAGGGGGGAGATAAGGGGGGAAGGCAGAAGGCGGGGGAGGGGGGAAGGAGAATAGTAGCAGCTAACACCAAAAGCTGCCTGTGGGCCAGGTGCTGAGTGAATGCATTCCAGGCAGTCAGGTAACCCTCACAACAATCCTATGAGGCAGACAGACTAATATGAACTTCCCCACTTTATAAATGTTCCCCAGAGACATTAAGTAACTTACCTGCAGTCACAGAGCCAGGATCTGAACTCAGGCAGCCTGACCCCCCAGGCATGGCTCTAATGCATTATATACTTCACTGGGTCTCAGGGTCTTAATTGAGATGGGCTGAGCTTGCTAAGGACAAGGGGCTCTACCCTCTTCTTCCTGTACCTATCTGGGTCCTGCCTGCAGGTAGCAGTAGCCCTAGCTGACGGCTGTACGGGAGACTAGTAAACACAGCAGAGAACGAAAAATCTGTTCCAATTGACTCTTTTGGGTTGTAGAAAGAAGGAGCTGGGGTGGGGAGGGGCAATGTTTCCATCTCCTCCTGTGAACTGCTGAGGTTGCCTGTCCCCTGATCTGTAACAACGAAGATGTTAACAAGGCTTTGTATAGGGGTCCTGCCCTATAGTTTACAAAGCCTTTTATATACATTACTTGATTAATATGTCACTTTGGAAAAACAATTTTAAAAAATCTGGTTCTTGATATTGGAGATTTCCCCCAGAAGACTAAGTATTTCTCTCCACTTCAATCCACATATATTTCCCAGATGTCCTCTGGTCTTCCTGGAATTTCTACTAAGAATTTCAGCTATCCCAACAAGAATGTTCAGACATCACAGTTTCTACAACATATGGAGCCCAGATCCCCTGGCTCCAAATTCATTTCCCTTTCAACCACAGCTGGGCCCAATACTTCCAAAGGAATGATAGAAAGAAAACAGGCTCCACAGGAGCTGGGGTGTCATTCCTGAGCTTTGTTCTATTAGCCCCCAGTTCAATTCCTCTACCCTACTCAGATCCCCACTGCTGGACCCACTGATCCTTTCACCTAGAGGTTCAGGCCCAACACAGTTCCCAAACCAACCCATCCACAGGCACAGGGTTAATGCTCAGCCTCAGCCCCAGGGCTGGGGGATTAATAATAGGTTTCCCTCCCAGACCTGCTACCCCCAAAACAGCTGCCTGAGCGGCTGTGATGCTCCCAGACCAGAACTCTTCCCAAGCCCACCTCTTAGACTGGCCCAGTCTTAACAGCTGATCTTCTGCCTTGATTCCCACCCCTAAGTTCTACATGTTGTCCTGCCTACAACATCAGCCCCCTTTCAAACTGAGCCCTGGCCCAAATGAGATACTATCTTACTTGTGTCTTCCCCCAACACCTGGCACAGAGGATGGCCCTCAATGCCTGACTGTTGGGTGGATGAGCCCCTCTGCTCTGCCTTGTTTTTGTCCATTCTTCTCTCTGGAACTGGTACCTTGGCCCAGTGACTAGGGTTTGGATACTATGGACAGGTCTTCTAGATGATGACTGCCAATTGACTGTGTCTTCTAGATGATGACTGCCAAGCAATATCCACGTACCCACCCCTTAGCTATGTGATCTTGAGCAGGATGCTTAACCCCTCCGTCTCTCAGTTTCCTCAAACATGAAGTGGGAAATAGCACTATTACCTCACAGGATTGCTGCGAAGATTAAAAGAGTGAATCTATTTTAAGTGCTTAGCACACTGTCCATGTAAATGTCCGTTCTTGCCATTGTTACTGAGCTAGTTACCCTGGACTCCTTAGTGTTGGCTATTTCCCAGAATGTCACTGTGGCACCAATCTCCTCACCTACTAGCCTGTCTCTGCATGTAACAAGGTCTTTAACCCAAGCATGTGTCCTGGTCAGTGGCCATATCTAGTACCAGGGCTCAGTCTCCCCACCACCCCCCACACACACCTGGCCTGCTTCTGCCATTAAGCCCATCATTCCAAGTGTACAAATGCCACATTAGGAGGGACACCCACTTCTAACAACCTAAGTTTGAGTAATCAGGCTGTTCTCTCTTGGGCTGGGCAGTCCCTAGAGTAAGCAGAGGTGAAAGAACCAGTATGGTTCAGGGAATCAGCAGACTTGGAGGAGTAAACCAGAGGCACAAAGAGCTGGGTCATGTCTCTGGAAACTAGGTGTGGTTAGCCAACCTTCCAAAGGCCGGAAAGACCACTTCCTCTGATGGTAGAGCCACCCTGGGGAGATTTGCAAAGAGAGCAGGAAGGCAGTTGAGCTGTGTGCTATGTGGGGGGCAGGAGTTCTACCAATGAAGCTCCTGACATAATCAAAACAAAATCCTAGCATCTGAGAGACTTGGGGGTACATTCTAAGAGAGAACACCACCCTAGCAAAAGCACTGTTTACTGCTCAGAGCCCTGGAGGAGCTGGTTCTGCAGACTGCTGACCCCAGGGGTTGTCTGACACAAGGACGCCCACAGAGCTCATTTAGCCCAATGCCCTTCTTCTATAGGTGAGCAAACCGAAGGCTGGTTCTGCCTTCTGCCTGGCTCTTTGAATGGAACTGGCCTATTCACACCGAAGGCCATAAGCAGCACATCAAAACTAGCCTCAAAGAATACCTGGTCTCCGCAACAGGCCCCAGGCATTTCACTGCTCCCTTTCACAACTACACCCCCCACCCCCAGCTACCACCTGAATGCCTGCTGCATTTGTTCCCTCACTCCAGGCAATGCACTTGGACTTCCTCTGGCTTATGCACTTAGGCTGCCCCTTAGGTCCTTTCAGTGACTGTGCTGCCTCAGGCAGTGTCTGCAAAGAGAACCTTTCCTTCAGCCCCAGCCCAGCCAGTCTCCTTCCCTGCCTCCCCGCACAGGCACACAGCTTCCAGGTCATGCGATCCAGGTACTGTGGCCCAGAAAAGGAATAATAATAGTAACATGAGCTCCTTGGCAGAAGGTGAGATGTTTCTAACTTTTAAAATAAAGAACAGAACCCTGGTACAAATTTCAGCTTCAGCTGTGCCTAGCTACATGATCCTGAGGAAGTGATTCAACCTCCTTGAACTTCAGTTTCCTCATCCATAAAATGTAGACTAAACGGGATATTGTACCTAAGTGCCTGGTAATAGGAAGAGCTCACTAAACTGTAGCTAATATTACTAGTAGTAACAGATAATCTAATAACCTCTACATCTTTGCCATCTATCAAGCTGGTGCCCCAGAGCAGTTGCTCAGTAAGTGCTCAGTGAAAAAGATGTTTCTTTACCTGATTGGTACAACCACCAGGTGAGGCAGGTAGAGAAGATACTAGTCTCCCCAGAGATAGAGACCTGAGGCTGGGAGGCTCAGTGACTTGTCCCAAGTCACAGTTAGTCGCAGAGCCTGGACTGGAAACTTTTGTTTCCTGACTTCTTATTTGGTATTTACTGTTTTATGTCACCTGATCAAATTTAGAGCCAGATAGGAGTTTAGAGATTATCTAGTATAATCCCATCATTTCAAAAATTGAAAACTGAGGCCAGAGAGACCAAAGACATTTCACGAGGCCAAAGAGTTAGTCAGCTGGGCAGTAGAACCCAGGTCTCCTGACTCCCAGATTAGTGCTCTATCAACAACCCAAAAGCTTATCTTGTAACAATCATCTCACTGTTCCTAGTTCAGCAAACATGGTCATCCTAAGCTCAAAGCTACCACAGCTTTCCAGAAAAACACCCAAGTGGTAAATGCAAAGGCCTCCTGCAATGACAGGCCCACCTTCAGAGTACCAGATTCATTCTTCGTGGAGGGTGCATTTCCTATGTAATTTAAAAGAATGTGTCAATGTGATGCCCAGTGACCATCAAGAGTGCACCAACAGTCACAAATTTTGTGTGTGGAGTACCATCTTTGAAGTGGACCCTACAGTATTTCTGGAATGTCAAGCATGAGCTTTGAGAAACACCCCACTTGGCAGTTCCTTCTAAAGCAACAAGGACAGTTAAATGAGGCCCAAGTAGCACAGGATATTATTGTTTACATGCGACCCTTATCCCATGGCTGTGGGAAATGGAGCCAAGTTTCACAAGCCCTTTTCTTGCAAGAGATACTTTGCAAAACAGAGAAGGATAGTGTTGCTGCTTGGTCTGCTGTTCTTTCTTGATGTCAGCCCCATCTGAAAATGAAAAATGATGTCCTAAAAATTTAAGCTCCAACACTGAGGAGATGTATTAGGTTGTTCCACTTGCAGTTAATCTGAGGATGCAAAAGTTAAATGAGCATCGTGTTTTCCTCAAATGAAGAACATAACGGGGAAGGGACAAAGGTGAGTAACTCGTTTGTCAATGTAACTAAAAAGGGATCTCCAATACTTCTAATTTAAAAGGTTTCAAAATTCGAAGGGTTTCTGATGAAACAGAAGGGGGGATGTTTTCTATAGAAGAAAATCAACACCTTGGATTCTAATAGCACTCTTTTTTCCCCTTGAAAATATCACCAAAACACATTTGTTATCCACCCCTGTACTGTTGGGCAATGGCACCTGTAGAAGCATGTGATTGATGGAAGAGGCCTGTCTCCATGCCCACGGTGTGCCCTGACCAAGCACACAAATCAGGAGTACTTTGCCCTACTCCCCCAAGCACAGGCAAGCTAATGCCAGCATCCACAGGCTCAATAAATGCCATGCTTCTTGGTTCCCTCTGCTCCTGACATAAATAGCCACAGCAAGTCTTTGACAAGCGGTCTATCTTAGTTAGCATGCTTGCTTGGGTCTTGGCAGTAAAGGAGAATGGTCTTTTTGAAAGCACCATCTTTGTGGTCGATATCCAAAAATGATAACATTTCACAATTGGTTTTACTCTTAACAGCATTCACCTAACATTTACTACAGGCTAGGTTCCGAGCTCGGTGTTAGAGAGAAGAATAAGGAGGAAGCAATCAATTCTGTTTTGTGGAGGAGGCATTGGGCTTGATACTACTTGATCTGGTCCTAGAGAACATGAATAGTGCTTCAACAGGCATGGGGTGGGGATGGAGGACTAATGAGAGAGAAGATGTTAGAAGGAACGAAGCTGGCTAATGGCTCATGCACTCATTTGCTTAAACAGTTGGAATCACTAGATTGTAAATGGTTGGGGCTGTTTTCTCAATGTGAATGAGTATATTCATGGAACACACACTTGCTATTAAAATGATGTGATGCTTTTTTGCAAAAGACTGCATGGAGTAGAAAGCAATGGACTCCCATAACTACATTAGCACTCATTTATAAGACTTCTGAAGCTTCTAATAAACAAGAATTTGGTCTGTGTCTAATTGGGTTTTAATAGCTCAGACAAAATTAAGAACTAGAGGAATTTGATATGGCTTTTTTTTAATTCAAACTTTCTATCAGCCTAATCTCCTTTGAAGCTATAAATTATAACTTATCCTCATAAGCCTATATGCAAAGCTCATAAGCAAAGGAAAAAATAATCAGATATTGTTAGTTTTATTAGATAACAAATAACATACTGCAATCACAGCCTTATGTCTGGTCAATAAGGCCACAGGAAAAGTCTTCATTACTTTCCAGCCTATTGATGAGACATTTTATGAAAATAAAAGTTTTCTTCTGTACTGTTAGGATGTATGTCGGCAAAGGCACATTTTATATCTATACCCCAGATGGTGATCTCATATCTATGTCATTAACTGGGGAAGCACCCAAAGCTGATGATCAGTTATTCTTCATTGTTTGAAATTCTTGAAGGTCTTCTAGAGTTCAGAAGGAATCTCTTGTTGTTAAGTGCCAATGTCCTGAAATATATACCTAAAATTTTTAGGGATTTTTAACTTTTAATGAAAATAAATAGTAATTTCAGTTCTTATTAAAATTGCAAATTACAAACTGGCCCTTTCTCCAGAACCCAACCCTGGACATGTCACAGAATCCAGAGAGAGATGGTTCTATCAAAATAGCATAAAAACAGTGAGGAAAGCTCTAAGAAAACAAAAGGTGGATGGGTCAGAACACTGAGTAAGATAAGAGTGGGGAAAAGGCAGCCCAAAAAAGAAAGACAAGAATAATGGACTGGAGTTAAGGGAATTTTTTTCAAATGTGCTCCTCTTTCTCTCCTTATCATTACCCTGAGATGACCATTTTCTGTCCCTTTGCCATTGGGAGACATATAAGTGGTAGACTAAAGCCCACCAGGGGTGGCAGGGTAACTTTAGGGTGGAACTCAGGGCTGGCTGGGATGATGGGTGCTAGGTAACAGATGCATGTAGACTGGCTGGCCCCTAAGAGTTTTCTCCTACCTGCATCCACACACCAGTACCCTGAAAGCTAGAGGACTACAACTGGGAGAGGCTTCTCTTGAAAGAAAGCAATGCCAAGGCTGAGTTACCATTTGTAACACTAGAGGTTTTCTCTTTGGAGGCATATTTTCTCCCATCAAACTCATTGTGGGATACCAGCCAAGGCTTAAGGTTTAGTTTCTCCCCATAGTTACACATTGCAGTCAAAGGTAGCCAATTAACACTAGCAGAATAGGAGCTCACAAGGAAAAAGAGATAATGGGTATTCACTGGAAAGTATGGTGGGACAATTGAGAATTAGCAGCTGAAACTAGGAGGGGCTATACATTCTCCAATAGCAAGTGAGTGCAACGGGGCTGTAGCAAGAAGGACTGAAGGTGCTGGTGGAATCTAGCCTCTATGAACTCTCAACGCTGACCTGCCAAAGTTCCCTTCTGGGACAGAATCCCATGTTAAGGACAAATTGGCAATAGTGAAATCAAAATTAAGCAGGATAGTTTCTTCTGCTTCTGATATGGCTGAGTAAACTCCTATTGATCCTGATCCTCCTGTAGACAGCAATTATAAACTCAGGGGAAAATATTAAAAACAACACTATGAAGAGACCAGAGGGTGAACAGAAGCAGACATATTTTGAAGGGGAGTTGGCACAAGGTGATTACGCATTATTATAGCTTTTAGAATGAGGGCAAACTAAGGCTGCCAAGTAGCCAAGACACCAAGAGTAAGACAACAATAGCAAATTCACAATCTATCTAGTATGAAGAACTATAGGCACAGCTTAGGATAACCACAGCCATTGGAAACTAAGGAGGAATCCTAGAAAGGAGAGAGCTAGACCCAGGGAGCCCCAATTTCTGTCTATAGACTCTGTATCAATCTCAGCTGATTCCCTAACCACACATGCATGGGACAGACTTCAGTTGAAAATCAAAGCCCTGAACTAAGATTTCAACTACCACTTAAGAGGCAAAGTTCACAGTTTGAATCTAAACACATTAACTATCCACCAAAACAATGAAATCAATATTTTTCAGAGGAATAAATGAGAATCCAAAGTCTCCATTCAAAATATCCAGGATATAATCCAAAGTTATTCAACTTATGATGAACCAGGAAATTTTGATCCATTTACAAGAGCAAATCCACAGAGAACAAACCTGAGATGACCCAGAGGCTGGAATTAGCAGAGAAGAATTTTAAAGTGATTATTAATAACTCTGCTCAAGAAAGTAAAAGAAGAAAGGCTTATAATGAATGAAAAGATAGAAAATCACAGCAGAGAAATAGGAACCATGAAAAAAAAGAACCAAATAAAAATTTCAGAATTGAAAAATAATCTGAAATTTAAAAAAAATTCACTGGATAGGTTCAACAGCAGAATGGAAATAAAAGAGGAAAAGTTTCAGTAAGCTCAAGATAGAATAATATAAATATCCAATGTGAAGAACAGAGAGAAAAATATATTAGGAAACGAAAACATGAACAGAGCCTCAGGGACAGATGGGACAATATTCAAAGGTCTAACATACATGAAATTAGAGTTCTAGAGGGAGAGGTGGCAGAGAATGGGGTAGAAAAAACACTGAATGTGCAATGGCTTAAACGTCCCTAAGTTTGGAGAAAGACATAAATTTAAAGATTCAAGAAGCTTACCAAACCCCAAGAGGATAGAAAACAAAATTCTGAAAATATCACAAACTGCTGAAAACCAAATATAATTAGAAAATCAAAAAAGCAGCCAGAGAAAACAACACTTTATATACAAAGGGGAAAAGAGTTTTAAACATGGCTGACATCAGAAACAACAGAAGCCAAAGAGAAAAGACCAACATCTTTAAAGTGATGAAGAAAAAGCCAACCCAGAATTCTATACTCAGCAAATATATTCAAGAATGAAGGCAAAACAAAGACATTTTCAGATAAAATGTAAGTAAAAAACTTATTTGCCAGCAGACCTGAACTACAAGAAATGTTAAAGGTGTAGGAGAATAGCTCCACCACATAATGCCCCAAGGATATTTTTGTCACCATATGGGCCACTTATTTAGGGCTTGACCACAATCCGACCTGTGCCTTTGGAGAACACCTTCAACTCTTCCTAGAGCAAGGGAAATAAGCCGCCTGATAAGGAACTATCATAAGACTGTTCTCTCCATCTCCTGAATGTCAGTTGATCACCTTGTCCCCTCCTTAGGGTACAGCTGCATGCTATAAAAATGCCTGTTGTAGTTTAGAATTGACTCCTCAGTGGCAGAGCAACCCATTGTGCCACCTATCATCTGGACCCTATGGTTCAGTGTCATCCTGTGGGACTAGAGATATGGAATGTTAATGCCATGCTGATACTAAACTATTGTTGTCTAATCAATTGAATCCATCTGGGCTTATTGTCTCCTTACCAGCTGAATCTATTAAGTGTGACAAATCAACCTAGCAGTTGCAGTAGTGGTCCTGCTGGCTTCATTAGCCATAGCACTACTGCCTAGATACTACTTGACCTCTTGACAAAAGAAAGTTCTTCATCAGGCTGAAGGGAAATGAACCCAATGAAAATGAGATACTCATTAAAAAAAAATAAAGGCTTGAGGGGCACCTGGGTGGCTCAGTTGGTTGAGCATCCGACTCTTGATCTCAACTCAGGTCTCACAGTCTTGAGTTCAAGCCTCATGTTGGGCTCCACACTAGGTGTGGAGCCTACTTAAAAAAAAAAAAAGGCAGGATACTCATTAAAAAAATAAAGACTGGCTCAGTCAGTAGAGCATGTGACTCTTGATCTCGGGGTTGTGAGTTCGAGCCACATGTTGGGTGTAGAGAGTACTTAAAAATAAAATCTTAAAAAAAAGAAAAAAATTAAAAAAAAAGCAAAACTAATAAATATCTTGGTAAATATAAAAAAACTAATTTTGTTCCTCTTAATTTCTTAAAATATGTGGTACCTTTTAAAGCAAAAATGATGTCATCTTGTAGGCTTTATATGTAGATGTAATACATATGACAAATTCTGAGAAATGGACAGAGAGGGGTTAAACTCTTCTAATTTTGCAAGGTTTCTACATTTCATATAAAGTGTTATAATATTATCTTTACTTAGACTGTGAAAAGTTAGAGATATATGTAGTAATCTGGAGAGCACGTACTAAAAACTTTTGTAAAGAGGAACATCTAAGAAGCCAATAACTCATGTCATGCAGAAGATTTGGAGTAAAATGCTTAAAAGTAGTTTGTTTGCCCTAAACTTGATGTAGGCAAACATTAAAGTCCTTTGCCTTATCTTGGTTGATAAAAAGCAATAAATGACAAACTCTTTTCAAAGGCAATAAATACATGAACATGAGAAGACAACATTGTAAATGTGTCAATGACCCCCAAATTAATGTGTAATTTAATGCTATTCCAATTAAAACTCTAGCATTGCTTTTTAAATTCTTTTCTTTTGAAATAATTATAGACTTATAAAATGTTGCAAAATAGTTCATAGAGTCCATTGACTGCTTACCCTGGCTATCCCCCATAGTGACATCTTACTGATTATAGTTAAATACAGCTACCTAGACTACAGCTTATTCAGCTGACACCAGTTTTTATATGTACTCACATATGTGTGAGAGGGCTATAGTTCTATGCAATTTTATCACATGTGTAGATTCATGGAATCATAATCAAGATAAGATTGTTGCATCACCACAAAGGCACTCCCAGATGCTACTTCTTGATAGTCACACCTACCCGTCAGCCCTGCCCCTGTCTCCTGGCAACCACTAATCTATCTTCCATCTGTATGTTTTGTCATTTCAAGAAGCTTACATAATTAGAATCATACATTGTTGACCTTTTGAGACTGGCTTTTTTTTTTTCACTAAGCATTAAGTCCTTAATATTCATCCAGGATTTTGTGCATATAGGAAATTCATTCTTTTTATTGTTGAGTAGTATTCCATGATATGGATGTACCAGAGTTTGTTCATCTATCAGCCACTGAAAGACACTTGGTTTGTTTCTGGTTGAGGTTATTATGAATAAAGCTACTATGAATATTTGTGTACACATTTTTATGTGACATCAGTTTTCATTTATCTGGGATAAATGCCCAAGAGTACCAAAGTTAGGTCATATAGTAATTGCATTTTTCATTTTATAAGAAATTATCATACTTCTTTCCAGAGTGACTATACCATTTTACATTCTTGTGAGCAATGTATATGAGTTCTAGTTTCTCCATATCCTCACTAGCATTTGATGATATCAGTACTTTTTTTTATCCCAGCCATTCTAAAAGGTGTGTAGTGATATCTCGTTGTGGTTTTAATTTGCATTCCCTGATACCTAATGATGTTGAATATATTTTCATGTGTTTATTTGTGATCTGTGGATCTTCTTCAGTGCAATGTCTCTTCATATATTTTGCTCATTTTCCAATTGTATTGTTTGTTTTTCTCTGTTGAGTTTTGAGGATTCTTTATATAGATACTAGTCCTTTGTTATATATGTAGTTTGCAAATATTTTCTCCCAGTCTGTAGATTGTCTGTTATTCTCTTAGCATGGTCTTTCACAGAATAAAAGTTTTACATTTTAATTTTTTTAAAAAAGTTTAAATTTGATGAGTTACAATTTATAAATATTTTCTATTGTAGATCATGCTTTTGGTATCAAGTCTAAGAATTTTTCACTGAGCCCCCGATCTGGACATTTCTTTCCTATGCTTTCCTCTAAAAGTTTTATTCTTACATTTTACAATTATATCTGTGAACCATTTTGATCAAGTCTGCCTTATAACACATTCTGAATAAAATGGTCAAAGGAGAAGAATACACAATTTACTTCTTCACAGGCAAAAAACTCAACTACTAAACCAGAATGGAAAATTCAGTCTCACCAGTAATCAAAGAATACAAAATCACAACAATAATGAAAGTTATATTTTTAAACAATTAAATTTGTACAAATTCAAGCAATTTGTCCTATAAAATTTCCTACACTCTAGGTTTGGTCAATTGCATTCTTATGGTGTTTTAAAATGTAGGTTTTATTATTATTCAGGTATAGTGAGATCAGGAGACAACTGCCATTGAAAATATATTTTGTTACTCACAGTTTCCAGGAAGGGGACATACCACATCAAGCAGGGCCACACAGGGAAGCACCAGAGTCGGTCAGGAGGCAAAAGGAGTGAGAGGAAAGCATGGGCAAAGCCTTTATTGTGGTTTTCTGAGAGAAGGAAAGGAAGAAACAGGGCAAACAAGCAGCACAGCAGATTTATGAACAGGTTTAGGACTGGATAGTTTGAATAATGTTGAAAGGCTCTGGGCTATAGGAGTGGTCCCTAGTTGTCTAGTACCTAGCCCTGGGGTGGTTTAGGGCAGAGGGATAGTGTCCTGGGCTGTAGAAGCCTGATAAAAGGAGAAGGGTGGGGTATGGACTCGGGATTAGTTGGTTTGCATACCAAAGATGCACTGCAGACAAGTTGTTTATCTCTAAAATTAGCTAATTCTGGGAGGGACAGTCCCTCCCTGGGTCCATAGGGGCCCAAAATGTCAAAGCATCATAAATACAGAAAACAACATCATTAAACACATGGTGTTGTGGAAGTTTTGGTATTGGAGTGATTAGTATGTCTTTGCAGCTACTGAATCATGAGTTTTCCCAAAGGCAATAAGTAAGGAACTGAATCTCCTCCCATAATGGTGGGATATTTCCTCTCTAGGCAGTCCATTTGCAGAATCTGCTGGTCCCAACGTACCCAAAGACAGTGTTTTTAAAGGAAAAGAAAGCCAACCAACAATAGTACTTGGGCAAGTTACAGGGAAGCAAGGTCAAGCACACCAAAAGTGAACTTTCTTTAATCTCCCAAAAGTCTCCAAAGTACCATCTTCTTCTGGCCTACCATACATAGCCCCATCTCCTGACTGGAAAGATTCTGGATTAAGCCCTGAACTGCACGGTATCGAAGTCCCACCATTAGACTGTTAGATTTAGCAATGACTATCCCTTCCCTTTATTCTGGTATTCCAGTTCTTGCACATTCTGCATCTTGTGGAAATTCCTAGTTGCAGGGAACTTGCTACATGCCAGGCAATGAAAGAGACTGGGTATAAACATCATCTTGTTTAAAAGATATTGAGAACATATTATGAGCAACTATATGCCAACAAATTAGGCAATATGTAAGAAATGGATGCATTCCTAGAAACGTATAAACCACCAAAACTGAAACAGAAAGAAATAGAAAACCTGAACAGTCCCATAACCACCAAGGAAATTGAAGCAGTAATCAAAATCTCCCAACAAACAAGAGTCCAGGGCCTGATGCCTTCCCAGGGGGAATTCTACCAAACATTTAAAGAATTAATACCTATTCTTCTGAGGCTGTTTCAAAAAACAGAAATGGAAAAAAAACTTCCAAACTCATTCTATGAGGCCAGCATTACCTTGATCCCAAAACCAGAGAAAGACTCCACCAAAAAGAATTACAGACCAATATCCCTGATGAACATGGATGCAAAAATTCTCACCAAGACACTAGCCAAAAGGATCCAACAGTACATTAAAAGGATTATTCACCATGACAAAGTGGGATTTATTCCTGGGCTACAAGGGGGGTTCAACATCCGCAAATCAATCAATGTGATACACTACATTAATAAAAGAAAGGACAAGAACCATATGATCCTCTCAATAGATGCAGAAAAAGCATTTGACAAAGTACAGCATCCTTTCTTGATTAAAACTCTTCACAGTGTGGGAAACATACCTCAATATCATAAAAGCCATATAGGAAAAGCCTACAGCAAATATCATTCTCAATGGGGAAAAACTGAGAGCTTTTCCCCTAAAGTCAAGAACACAACAGGGATGTCCACTCTCACCACTATTGTTCAACATAGTACTAGAAGTCCTAGCCTCAGCAATCAGACAACAAAAAGAAATAAAAGGCATCTGAATCAGCAAAGAAGAAGTCAAACTCTCACTCTTCACAGATGATATGATACTCTATGTGGAAAACCCAAAAGACTCCACCCCAAAATTTCTAGAACTCATACAGGAATTCAGCAAAGCAGCAGGATATAAAATCAATGCACAGAAATCAGTGGGATTCCTATACACCAACAACAAGACAGAAGAAAGAGAAATTAAGGAGTCGATCCCATTTACAATTGAACCCCAAACCATAAAATACCTAGGAATAAACCTAACCAAAGAGGCAAAGGATCTGTACTCTCAAAACTATAGAACACTCATGAAAGAAATTGAAGAAGACACAAAGAAATAGAAAAACATTCCATGCTCATGGATTGGGGGAACAAATATTGTTAAAATGTCTATGCTACCTAGAGCAATCTATACATTCAGTGTAATCCCTATCAAAATACCATCAACTTTTTTCACAGAGCTGGAACAAATAATCCTAAAATTTGTATAGAACCAGAAAAGACCCCAAATAGACAAAGGAATGTTGAAAAAGAAAACCAAAGCTGGTGGCATCACAATTCTGGACTTCAAGCTGTATTACAAAATTAATCATCAAGACAGTATGATACTGGCACAAAAACAGACACATAGATCAATGGAACAGAATAGAGAGCCCAGAAATGGACCCTCAATTCTATGGTCAACTAATCTTTGACAAAGCAGGAAAGAATATCCAATGGAAAAAAGACAGTCTCTTCAACAAATGGTGTTGGGAAAATTGGACAGCCACATGCAGAAGAATGAAACTGGACCATTTCCTTACACCATACACAAAAATAGACTCAAAATGGATGAAAGACCTAAATGTGAGACAGGAATCCAACAAAATCCTAGAAGAGAACACAGGCAGCAACCTCTGTGACCTCGGCCACAGCAACTTCTTGCTAGACGCGTCTCCAAAGGCAAGGGAAACAAAAGCAAAAATGAACTATTGGGACTTCATCAAGATAAAAAGCTTTTGCACAGCAAAGGAAACAGTTGACAAAGCCAAAAAACAACCAACAGAGGGGGAGAAGATATTTGCAAATGTCTTATCAGAAAAAGGACTAGTATCCAAAATCTATAAAGAAATTATCAAACTCAACACCCCAAAACCAAATAATTCAATCAAGAAATAGCAGAAGACATGAACAGACATTTTTCCAAAGAAGACATCCAAATGGCCAACAGACACATGAAAAAATGCTCAACATCACTTGACATCAGGGAAATACAAATCAAAACCACAATGAGATACTACCTCACACTGATCAGAATGGCTAAAATTAATAAGTCAGGAAATGACAGATGTTGGCAAGGATGTGAAGAAAGGGGAACCCCCTTCCACTGTTGGTGAGAATGCAATCTGGTATGGCCACTCTGGAAAACAGTATGGAGGTTCCTCAAAAAGTTGAAAATAGAAATACCCTATGACCCAGCAATTGTACTACTGGGTATTTACCCCAAAGATACAAATGTAGTGATCCGAAGGGGCACTTGCACCCCAATGTTTATGGCAGCAATGTCCACAATAGCCAAACTATGGAAAGAGCCTAGATGTCCATTGATGGATGAATGGATAAAGAAGATGTGGTATGTATACACAATGGAATATTACTCAGCCACCAAAAAAATGAAACCTTGCCATTTGCAATGACGTGGATGGAACTAGGGTGTATGTGCTAAGTGAAATAAGTCAGTCAGAGAAAGACAATTATCATATGATTTCACTCACGTGGAATTTAAGAAACACAATAGAGGAGCATAGGAGAAGGGAGGAAAAAATAAAACAAGACAAAATCAGAGAGGGAGACAAACCATAAGAGACTCTTAATCATAGGAAACAAACTAAGGGGTTGCTGGAGGAGAGGGGGTCAGGGGGATGGGGTAACTGGCTGATAGACATTAAGGAGGGTGTGGGATGTAATGAGCACTGGGTGTATAAGACTGATAAATCACTGAACTCTACCTCTCAAACTAATAATACACTATATGTTAATTAACTGATTTTAAATTTAAAAAATTAAATAAAGTAAATAAAAAAGAATGATTCATTTCCCCATTGGTTTTCTACTCTCAAAAAAAGATCAAATAATCTCTGCACAACAAAAACATGAAAAATAAAATAAAAGGACAATTGGTAAACTAGGAGAAAATATTTGTAGCACATATCACAAAAGGCTAATTTCCTAAAATATGAAGAACACTCAAACATTGAACAAAGGACCAAAAACTGGTTGAAAAGGGGGGGTAGAGGCATGAACAGATAATTCATAAATTATCTATCTACCTATCTATCTAGAGATCCCTTAACATATGAAAAGATGCTCCAGCTCATTCAAAATTAGAGAAATATAAATGAAAACAATGTCGGGCGCCTGGGTGGCTCAGTTGGTTAAGCGACTGCCTTCGGCTCAGGTCATGATCCCGGAGTCCTGGGATTGAGTCCCACATCGGGCTCCTGGCTCAGCAGGGAGCCTGCTTCTCCCTCTGACCCTATCCTCCCTCATGCTGTTTCTCTCTCTCTCTCTCAAATAAATAAATAAAAAATTAAAAAAAAAAAAAGAAAACAATGTCAAGGTACTATTTCTTACCTATCAGATTGATGAACATATAAAAGAATGAAAACACATTTTATTTGTGAGACTGCAGAGAAATAGGCACTCTCAAGCATTGCTGGTGGGAATGTACATTACTGGTACAATTCTCAAGGAGGAATTTGCCATTGGCTAACAAAACTAACATGCACTTATCTTTTGACCCAGCAATCGTACTTCTAAGAATTAACCATGAAGATACACCTCTGACAATACAAAAATACGTATGCACCAGTTTTTTTTCTATTACAGCATTGTTTGTTATTTCAAAATACTGAAAAAAACGTAATGCCCATACATAGGAGAATGTTTGCATAAGCTATGATATATCCAACACAATGGAGTTCTAAGGCATAAAAGAATAAGGAAGATCTCTATGAACTGACATGAAGTGATTTCCAGGATATTCTGTTAAGTGAGAAAAAGTAAATTGTAAAAGAGTTTCTATAGTATTATATCCTTCATGTAGGAAAGAATGGTATATAAAAAAATGTACATGCATCTGCTCATTTGTGCAAAAATACAGAAATGATAAAGCAGAAATGAATGAGCTTGTTTACCTACAAGGGGTGGGAAGGAACAGGGTGAAGACAAGCGAGAGCACCATACATTAGGGTTGATCAAATATGTGAGTATATTGTAGATATTGAGTGTCAGCTTTCTCACTGTTGGAGAGAGGAGTTAAAAAGAAGGAAAGGAGAAAGGTCAGAGTGAGGCTTGTACTGTTAGGTTGGAATCTGAGGTATCAGTATGAACTCACAGTGTTTAAGATAGATGGAGAGATGCAAAAAATTAGTGGGCAAAATCATAATGATAAATAGAATGTTTGCATAGTCTCAATGTATCTAACCAAAAGATTCTTTTCTACTGACTGAGTCTGCCAGGCGCCCTGCCACAAGATTCTTACTACTTACAAAGGGGAAAATAGCAACGAAGAGCAGTCTGCTCTTAGTGCATCATACCTGGAGGTTCATGTTATTTATGAGTCTCATTATTGGTAACATTAACATTGATTATTTGGTTAAGGTGGTGTCTGTCAGGTTTCTCCACCATAAAATTGCTATTTTCCCCTTTGTAAGTAATAAGAATCTTGTGGCAGCGTGCCTGGCTGACTCAGTCAGCGCATGCAGCTCTTGATCTTAGAGTTGGGAGTTCGAGCCCCACATTGGGTGTATAGTTTACTTAAAAAAAAAAAAAAAAGAATCTTTTGGATAGATACATTGAGACTATGCAAACATTCTATTTATCATTATAATTTTGCCCACTAATTTTTTGCATCTCTCCATCTATCTTAAACATTGTGAGTTCATACTGATACCTCAGATTCCAACCTAACAGTACAAGCCTCACTCTGACCTTTCTCCTTTCCTTCTTTTTAACTCCTCTCTCCAACAGTGAGAAAGCTGACACTCATTATCTGAGAAACAAACTGAGGGTTTTAGAGGGGAGGGAGGTGGGGGGATGGGTTAGCCTGGTGATGGGTATTAAGGAGGGCACATACTGCATGGAGCACTGGGTGTTATACGAAAACAATGAATCATGGAACACTACCTCAAAAACTAATGATGTATTGTATGGTGACTAACATAACATAATAAAATAAAATTAAATTAAATTAAAAAAAACTAATGATGTACTATACAGTGGCTAACAACATAATAAAAAAAGAAAAGAAAAGCATAAACTCAACATAATGATATGAAAACATCAGATAAATCCAAACTGAAGGACAATCTACAAAATAACTGATGAGTACTTTTAAAAAGTGTCAAAGGTATGAAAGACAAAGAAAGACTGAGGAACTGGCCCAGGTGGAGTGGGATGGTGGATTAGATCCCCCAAAAGAAAAAGGACATTAGGACAACTGGCAAAATTTGAATAAGGTGTGTAAGTTAGTTCATCATATTGTATCAATGTTAATTTCCTTGTTTTGAAGTTCTACTATGATTATGTAAGGTGTTAACATTTGGTGAAGCTGGATGAAGTGAATTCTATGTACTATTTTTGCAACTTTTTTGCAAGTCTAAAATTATTTCAAAATAAAATCTTTTTTAAAGTTTCTGCCTGAACTAACACCAAATTCATTAAGGGCTCCTCAGGTTATCTTTTATGTGGAAGGTCAAAAACTGGATTGCAGCTTAGAGGTTCTAAAGACCCTAAAATGCTGCTTCTTCTGGATCCCAAACCAAGGTTGGTAAAAGAGGTAGCTAACTACCAAGTGAGGGTAAGAGGGTCTTCCAGTTTCTGGATGAGACTTAAAAGGAAAATTATACCCGTAAACAATTCATTAATCCTCTTTTTATGACTGAAGAGAAGCTACATAAAAGACACAAACAGGGACACCTGGGTGGCTCAGTCAGTTAAGTGTCTGCCTTCGGCTCAGGTCATGATCCTGGGGTCCTGGGATCAAGCCCCGCTTTGGGCTCCCTGCTCAGCAGGGAGTCTGCTTCTCCCTCTGCCCCTCCTCCCCACTCATGCTCTCTCTCACTCTTTCTCAAATAAATAAATAAAATCTTTAAAAATAAATACATAAAAAAATAAAAGACCCAAACTAACCTAAAGAATTAGTCAAAAAGATAAGACGGGCTTCAGCTATCCAAGATCACACAATGGGAACTTAAATTTAAGCAATCCAATTTTCTAGTTAGACAAAGTTTAGATTCTGACCTCCCTTCCTAGAGGTAAGACCGTGTGCAGTGGAATTAAAATGACCCCCAAAAAGTGGAAATTCTACACAAGAGCCCTAAGAGGAACAGAGAGGTCTCTTTTCTACTCAGCTCATTCTCCAACCAGGAAGGGACAGAACAAATGAGGAAAGAAGAAAAGTTTTGGAATTGTTCATTGGTCTCTAATCTGCTGATCCCTTACTGACCGCTCATATTTTGTTACAGGGAAATCCCTTTCCCTTTAACTTTACAATCTGCCACCTTAAGTTTAGGACCCTTCACTTAACGTCTAAGGTTTTCCATAGCATGGTCCTTTCTTTCCAGTTATGTTTATTTCTGACACATAGAGCTTAATGGTAAATGGATGGCGGTTAAACCAAACTCTGTGGTAATTATTTCATAGTATATGCATATATCAAATCACCACGTTGTATACCTTAAACTAATACAGTGTTATATATCAATTATATCTCAATAAAACTGGAGGAAGGAAGGAAGGGAGGGAGGTAGGCTGGTTTTGGACCCCCAAACAGAGCTGGTTTGAATTACTGTTCTGCCATCTTTGAGCAGGTGACCAAGTTACTTAATTGCTGTAAGCCTTAGTCTCTGATTTGTATAGTAGGGATGATACTGTCTATACCTAATGAAATTGCCGTGGGTGGCAATAAAACAAGAGAATGCATGCAAAGCTCTTAACACTAAGCATGGCACAGAATAATGATTCAATACATGGGGACTAAGACTAGCCCTAAATGTATCCTATGATTTCTCACCTTGTTACTTTCACTTAAGCTGTTCTTGCCTCCTGGAATGCCTCTACCTGTAGGAATTCTGTCATTTAATGCCAGTCCCCAAGGCCACCTTCTCAAAAAGTCTTTCCTTTTGTTCCACCAGGATATATTCTATCCCTGCTTCAAAACTTGTTCATTTATACTCCTCCCCTGGTACCTACTTTATACTGATAAGCGTACCTGGGCACTGCCTAGAGCTGAGCCTACACTGAGCAGGTGCTTCGTGACTATTTACTGAATTAAATCCACATAGTGCCCAAATGTTACATGATTTCCTAGAATTTTTAGTAAGGACTCCAAGTACCTGAGCAACAACTCAATTAATTCCAGATGCCAGAGTTTCTGCTAACAACCTCAGCTCAATGTTGAAAACACATTACCAAGAATTGAATCAGGAGTGAGAAAGCATAGAGCAGAGGATAGTGGGGTGGAAGTCTGCTGGCAGTTGCTGCCACTGGTAATGTTGGCCTCCAAGATGTGCATGGACATATATGTGTTTTCAGGGTCTGCTACTGTCATTTTTCTGTTCTGTCCAGCAACTTTTCTTTGGGATTTGCAACAAAATAATTACTATGGAAAGTTTGAAAATTGTTCACAGGCAAGTATCTTAAACATACACAAATGATTTTTAGATGGTTGGAAAAGATGACATTTGCCTGCAAGAAGGGTATAAAGGAATAACTCTGATGCCCCTCTCGTCGTCCCTGGTGCCTCTTGCTCCATCTGCTTCCAAACACCAACAAATGTCAAAGGAAAGAGAAGTGTGTAACATTACCCACCAACCAATTCTTCCCTGAAAAGCAAAGGTGTCTGATTCAAGACTAAAGTTTTAGGGTTTGGATGCCAACAGGTGTGGGCACTTGGTTATACAGTCACAGAAGAGCAAAAAGAACTGCCTCATTGAAGAGATTTTCACCAGCTCTGTGGAGATGTATTGACAAATTCCAGACAAAATACAACCCTTGTGGATTATTTTCCCTTCTTATGCCTGACTCGGGAATGTTTACCGGCAGGTAAGCATATAACTTTCCATCATTAATGACTCAGAGGGAGTTTGAGGGTCACGGAAAATCAAGTAAAATGATCAAACGGAGTCAAAATCAGCAGGTTGCCTTTAATATTTTGGTAGTGAAATTAATAATGCTCCGTTATCTTTGAGTCACTTGAAGTCGAACTTAACGTGGGAAACGTGGTCCACTGCAGTGCAAAATACTAACACACATTAAGAGGTCACAAAAACAGGAGAGAACAGCTATTTTCTTGAATGGAAGAAATCATAGCTTCATGTTCCAGCCTTAAAACTCACTCCCTCCCACTCTTTTTCTCTTCCTTCCTGGCACAGACATCTAATGAATATCTACCATGTAAAGGACCCTGTAATAAGTACTCCTGGAATAGAGAAATAAATATTATGTCCTCCAGTAGTTTGCAAGCTTAACAGAAAAGACAAGACTAATAAAAGCAGAAACAAGCCCCTCAAGTTTCCTACAAAATAGCATAGACTCCAGACACTGGCTCCCTTCAAAGAACTCAATTCTGGAGATGCCACCAAAGTAAGCAAGTGTTGATACCTGTGATAAATTGAAGGAACATTTGTGAAAGGCTTCTGAGAAAGTCTACCCATTTATACTTATTGTATGTATTATTTTACTGGACTTATTAAAGAAAGTCTTTGTGTGATAAACTTTTTGAGGCCTTGAATGCCTCAGAATATTTCAAACTTATATTTAAAGGATATCTAGCTGGGTATAAAATCCTAGGTTCCAAGTTTTTTTCCCCTCAATACTTTGAAATTAGCACTTCACTGTATTCCTGTATTTTGAGTACTGGGACTTCAATAGGATTTTGTCCCTTTATAAATGACCCACTTTTTTTTTTCTGAGAAGTCTTCTATTAATCTTTGGCATTTTTAAATTTTAATACAATGTGTTTAGATATAGGGTTTATCTTATATATCCTGTTTGGCAAACTCTGAATCCTTTTAAACTGAGGTCACCCATATTTTACTAAGACTGGGGAATTCTTGGTCTTTATTTCCTGAAATACTTACCTCTCTTCCACTTACTTTTTTTTTTCTCACCTGGGGCTATTATTATACTGACTTGACACTTCTCTTTCCATCCTCTATATCTTTAAAATTTTTAAAAAGTATTTTTCAACTATTTCTCCCTTTCTGATGTCTTCTAGGAAAGATTTCCATCTGGTCATTCAGCTCATTAATTCATTTTTCATCTGTATCCATGTTGTTATTAACCTCACCCCTCAATCAAGTTCTTTACTTCAACTAGTATTTTTCACAGTTTGTATTTCTGAATGTTTCTTGGTAACTATTTATTCCTGCTTCATGTTATCAATATGTTCCCTTAGCTCTTCAATGATATTCTAGTTTGTTTTCAATTATTGTTTTGACTAGTTCATTAATTCTGCTTTGTCTGGTAGGGTCTGTTAAGTTGTCTTTCTTTTGGAATAGTTACACTCCTCATAAGACATGTTATTTAAGAGGACCAATGCTCAGTAATTTCTAAGGTTACAACAGCAGTTTTCTGATTGAGCAGACCACCTGGGTTATAATTCTCGGACTAATAATAGAAACTTTACTCTTATTCTATTTGGTTTACGTTGTACATTCACCCTTCCAAAGGTTATACTTGCAATTAAAATAAGGTATTACCAAGTGGTAGCAACTGCCATGATTGTACAGCTTGAAGTATAAGTATTAGTTCTGTGTGTGGTTGCTTTAACCAGACAACATAACTATGTATTGTCAGATATTGCTGTTTAAACTTGATAATATAATGTTTTAAAAACTGCTAAACAGAGCGACATCATTATGTTTAAGGATGGCACATAGAGAAAAAAATGTAATAAAATTACTGCCATCTTGGTATTTTTTCATTGTTACTTTTTCACATCATGCTTAATATGTTAAGAATTCTGTGAATATTCTGCAGAGGCAGTTTGGTTCATCCCAGGTGGTCTGCTTTTTACCTGTGATAGCCACTGGTAGTCACTAGTGGTAATATAGGGACAGAAGTTGGGACTCTTTTTGGGCATGGCTAAACTAAATAAAATAGATGTGGGGTAAAAACAGCACTTGCCTGGGAACTGGTAGACCTAAGTTACAACCACAACTCTGTCACATAATAGCTGTGTGATATTGGACACATGACCTAACTCTCTAGGCTTCAATTTCTTCATGTATAAAAGTAGGGTTGAACCACATCATCCCTAATGTTCCTTCAAGCTGTACAAGTTTATCATTCAGTTTCATCAGGACATAGCATTCTAAACAGACACAGTATTTTATGTAGAGGAATCTTTAGAACAAAAAAGTAAATAAGTATACTTTTACATATAAACCATGCAATCTCATACAAAACAATAAAGAAGTCTTTATGCAAAGGGTCCAATTTGTAACTTACTCTGTAATAAAGTTCACTCTAACCATTTCCTTTGTTAATTTTAGTCCTAACTATCGGTTGCCTCAGGGCATTTTCACAGCTTTTTACCAATCTGTCCTTGTTTAGCTTTAGCTGTTAAATCTACAGACTCCAAACACTAAATACTAAATTAATAGGTCTCTACTAAAAGTTCCAATGTCTCAGCTAGTTCTTGTGCTCCCAGCTTAATCTTCTCTCTTGTCTTCCCCAGTAATCAGCCTTTGCATAGTTCCCAGGTCTCAGCCCCTTTCTCCAATTCCCATTATTTTTCTCTCCTTTTTGAATCTGAGTTCCTGAGCTGCCTTTTATGCTAGAGGCATATGATGTCATTGTGTCTACCCCCAGCTGTTCTTAATTTTCTCCCAGATCAGCTCTCTTGAAGGACTCTCAGCAGGCCCAAAGACACAGCCCTCCCTTCTAGGGTGCAGATGAAAAGCTGGGGTGGAGGGGGGAAAAGGGCAGTTCACCAACCCATAATGACTAATCCTAGCAAAATAAAGGGCAGGGCCCTCTTAATAAACACAGCACTCCAGGAAGAGGGTGGAGCCAACTGAATAAGCCCCAGGCTCTGATGAACTGAGTGTGCTCTTGGAAGCTGTCATAGCAACAGGAGTTCGCTATCCAAGATGTTGACTATGTCTACCTAAGGCAGTTCTCTAAGACTGGAGCATCACCCTCTGTGGCCGTCCTTGCTTTTCACTGTCTTGAAGCACCTGGCTCTAACCATGCACAATGCCAGCCTCCTGCCTCCAACCAAGAGTTGGCCTTCTCTGTTTACATAGTTAAAATGGATTGTGGGGGACTCTAGACAAATTTAGCTTTCTCATCCGCAGATGCCCAGTGTTTTGTGGTGTTACAGAAAAAGCCCTGATACACCAATTCACATGACTCATAATTCTTATTGGAATCATATTCCAACATTCATAGTGCTGCTTGAAAATGATGATCTAATGATACTTTATGCAAAGGAATGAACCTCTGAGGTGGAAATTCCTAATATATAACAGCAACCAGGCTAGAGCAGATAGGACAGTGCCCATGCTAGTAACTTTGGAATGAACTACCAGGACAGTGGTAGAAATATTTTTCTTGCCTCATCCTACTACGCCAGCAGCCAGTTGAAGAATAAATACCTCAGTACAGGGCAATTTTGATGGAGGAAGGGAAGGATAGAGTAGGTGAACACAGTGGAAACTCATAAGGCAGGACCTAATGGATGAGTTAGCAGCAGTACTCAGCCCTGGCTACATATTAGAATCTCCTGGGGGGGGGGTTATTTTTTAAAGTTTATTTTTACATAGTTTAAAAATTATATAAAAGTTGCAAAAACCGAACAGGCAGCTGACATACATCCAGCATTCTCCATGTCAAAATCTTATATAACCATGGTACAGTTATCAAAACTAAGAAATCAACCTTGGTACAATACTATTAATAAAGCTACAGATTTTATGTGGATTTCACCAGTTTTCCACTAATGTCCATTTTTTTGTTCCAGGATCTGATTCAGGATACTACATTGCATTTAGTCATCATGTCTCTTCTCCAATCTAGGACAGTTCATCAGTCCTTCCATGTATTCACGATCTTGACACTTTGAAGAGCACTGATCAGTTATTTTGTATAATGTGCTTCACAAGTTTGTCCACTAATGTCCTTTTTTTTTGTTCCAGGATTGAATCCAGAATACTATGTTGCACTTAGTCATCGTAACTTCCTAGTTGCCTTCAATCTATGTTAATTTCTCAATGTTTCCTTATTTTTCATGACCTTGACAATTTTAAAGATTGCAAAATATCCCCCAATTTGGGTTTGTCTGATAGTTTCTCATGGTTAAATTGAGATTATGTATTTTGGGGAAGGATAGCATAATGGTGAAGTGCCTTTCTCATCATATGGTATCGGGAGGTACATGATATCAACATGACATCCTGGTGATGTCAGCCTTGGTCACTTAGTTAAAGAGAGATCTTTTAGGTCTCTCCACTGTAAAGCTATTTTTTAAAAACTATTGTGTTGATATAATTAATGATGCATATGAAGTTGAAAATGTAATACAGAGAGATCTTCTGTATCATTCACCCAGTTTCCCCCAATGGTACATGTGTATATTCTTGTAACCACCATTACTATCCAGAAACAGAACAATTCCACCACCACAAATGATCTTCCTCATGCTGCTTCTCTATAGTTACAACCTTCCTCCCAACGTCCCTAACCCCTGGACACCACTGATCTGTTCTCCAGCTCTTTAACTTTATCGTTTTTGAGATTATATAAATAGAATCGATCAGTATGTGACCTTTTCAGATTAGCTTTCTTCACTCAGCATGATGCTCATAATATCCATCCAAGTTGTGTGTATCTGTAGTTCATTATTTTCATTGCTGAGGAGTATTCCATGGTATGGCTGTGCCAGTTTGTTTAATCGTTCACCTATTATTCACAAAAAGAACATTTGGGTTCTTTCTAGTTTTTTATTATTGCAAATAGCTCTGTTATGAACATTCATGTACAGGTTTTTGTAGGGAAAGAAGTTTTCATTTTTCTGGGATACATGCCCAGGTGTGTGATTGCTGAGTTGTACCGTAAGTTTATGCTTAGATTTATAAGAAACCACTAAACCATTTTCCACAGTGGCTGTACCATTTTACTTTTCCTCCAGCAATGTATGAGAAATCCAGTTTCTCTTCATCCTTGCCAGCATTTGGTATTATCACTATTTTTATTTTAGCTATTTGAATAGATGTATAGTGACATCACATTATGGTACTAACTTGCATTTCTGTAATGGCTAGTGATGTTGAACATCCTTTCATGTATCTATCTGCCATTTACATAACCTCTTCAGTGAAAAGTCTGTTGCTGTTTTTTGCTTATTTTCTAGTTGTATTGTTTTTTATTCTATTGAGTTTTGAGAGCTCTTTATTGTCAGATATGCTATCTGCAAATAGTTTTCCCAGTTTATCACTTGTATTTTCATCCTCTTTAACAGGGTCTTTTACGGAGCAGAAGTTTTTAACTTTGATGAGTTCCAATTTATCAATTTTTCTCCCTATATGGATCAAGTCTAAGAAATCTTTGCCTAGTCCTAGATCCAAAGGATTTTCTCCTATGTTTGTTTTCTGAAAGATTTATAGTTTTACATTTTGCAAACTTACATGATCCATTTCGGGATAATGCCACATAGGGTGTGAGGTTTAGATCAAGGTTTTTTTTTGGTTTTTGGTTTGTTTGGTTCTTTTGCCTATGCATGTTCAATTATTCCCACATCATATGTTGAAAAGACTATCCTTCATTGAATTGCTTTTGTAACTTTGTTAAAAATCAGTTGGGCATATTTGTGTGGGTCTACTTCTGGGTTCTTTGTTCTGTTCCATTGATCTATGTGTCTATCCCTCTGTCAAATCACACTGTCTTGATTAATGTAGCCATATAATCTGTCTTGAATAATCAGTCTAGACTGATTCCTCCCACTTTATTCTTCTTTTTCAAAACTGTTTAGCTAGTCTAGGACTTGGATCTTTTCATATAAATTCTGAAACAGTCTTCTGATTTCATCTCTGATAAGAGCTTGGAAGTCAACACTTCCATTCTTACAGGAAGAACTGGACAAACTGAAAACTCAGTGACTTTTCTTGGACCCATCAAAGAAATTAGGTTTCAGGGAAAACCACCACCCCAAAATCTGGAGAGCCAAGAACATTCAGCTGCAATTTACTTACCTACAAAAGAAGATTTTGGAATCATAAATTGGTAGGAATACCAAAAAAGATCATTTTGAAAAATCACTGGAGGCTGAGTGTGGACTACTGTGAGAATGAGAAACTTCTGAGGATTGCAGGCACAGGAGCACCCCAAAATTTCAGGAAATCCACCAAGTTCCCACAGTAGAAATCTGAATAAGATCCTCTTGTGGATCTGGCAGGGGGAGGGGGAAAGGAATCACTGTGAATTATGCTTAAAGCGTCTCTATAACTCTACAGGGAAATAGACTGCCAGCACCTTATCCCATCTGGGGGAGGGCACTGCTCTCACTCCAGCCTTCCCTAGCCAACTGCAGAAAGATAAAGACAAAGAAAACAGCTTTAAAGAAGACAGAGTGGGGAGGAACACCTTATAAAGGAACAAGCATAAGAATTGCATCAGACTTCTTGTCAGAAACCATGCAAACAAGAAGAGAGTGGAGTGAAATATTTAAAGTGTTCAAAGAAAAAACCATCAACCCAGATTCTATATCGGGCAAAATTACCCTTCAGAAGTGAAAGAGAAACAAAGTCTTTCTCAGAAAAACAAAAACTGAGGGAAATTAAAACAGACTTGCCCTGCACAAAATGTAAACAGAAGTTCTTCAGGGAGAAGGAAAATTATAGAGGTCAGAAACTCAGACTTATATAAAAAAGGAAGAGTGTCAGAGAAGGGATAAAGGAAGGTAAATTAAAATCTTTTATTTTTCTAATTCTTAATTGATCTAAAAGAGAACTGTTTAAGTAATAATAGTAATAATACATTGGTTGATTATAGCATATAGATAAGTGAAATAAATTACAATAATGTCACAAGGGATGGGAGAGAAGATTATAATTGACAATCTAAGAGGGAAGATAAAATGGAATTACATAAAATCTCAGTTAAAACCAGAGAAGGAAGGATGAAAAGTGGGGGAATCATTTTCTTTGTTCTGAAGTCTACTTTATCTGATAATATAGCCATTCCCACTTTATTTTTGAATATTTGCATGGCATATTTTTCTATTTTTACTTTCAACTTATATATTAACTAGAAAATATAAATAGTAAATGGTAAAACTATTATATTTCCCTTTCCATACTTTGTTAGAACTGAATTACTAAGTCCAGCCCACACTCAATGGAGGGAAATTAGTCTCCACCTCCAGAAGGGAAGAGCATCAAAAAATTTCTGGACACATGTTAAAACCACCATAATAATTAATAAATATTTGGGGGTAATACTTTGAAACTATACTAATATCTTGCCCTCCAAAATTATTACTAGGCTTAGTTCTTTTTATTTGGGAATGGCATTTAGAAAACAAAATGTGATTCTAGGTGAGCTCAATTCTACTTGAATGTTTGCTGCTTCTAGGCCCTGTCAGTGGACAGAGCTAGGAAACACATGCAAGTAAAATAATTCATGTATACACACATATTGATGTTTATTTTTGTATCTATCTTTACATGTATATATATTTATATATGTATATGCATAGATATGCTTATATAAGATTTTTTATATGGATATCTCTGACTTTAATCTAGTACCACAGGGTTTATTCTAGCTTTCCCCCCTTGCTTATTTGTAATTTGTTTCTATGGAAGACTCTTTGAGGTGTCTTTAAAAATACAGATGCTTAAGAGCTCTATCCAATATCAATTAAGTTAGAATGCATCCATGTTTTAAATATACACCAAGGCAAGACCAGATACATAACTTGTAGGGCCCAGTACAAAATGAAAATGTGGAACTCCTTGTTCAAAAAGTAAGAAAAAATGTTATTAAAGGTACTAAAATAGAAAGATTTTTCCCTTTTTCCTGCAGTCTTTCATTCAATTTGTCATGGTATTTTCTATTTGCAATGCAGTCACCCTAAGTCAAGAGAAAGGATAATTTTAAATTATTAACATATATTTTACTGTTCATCTTTTTATTGTTCAATGCCAGTTTTAAGTAAAAATATAAGACCACTTAACTCATATACAGAATCACCAAAATTACACAATTTGTATTTCATGCCTTATCCCTGGAAGGTACCTTGAGTTGGCCAGAAAAGAGGCACAAATCACATTTGGAAAGTTGGAAGGAGGAAGAGATAGTCACCCAGATATGGAATAGGCCCAAAGGAATAGGCCTCTCCAGGACACACAGATTCTCATGGGGCAAGCATAGACCCTTACAGGCAACTGGGAACCCCACCCCATGACTTGTGCCATGTATGTGCACTTGTGCCATGTATGTGCACAAGTCATGGGGTGGGGTTTGACAACTGTTGGGTCCCCCCTTCCACCACCTGATAGACTGACATGCTGTGCTTTATCAGAGGGCAGGGAAATTGAGACAGGCATCTCCCTTCCTGTGAACCTGCTACCCTAACCAACAGCATATAGGCATCTCTTAAGGGTATTACAACCCCTGCAAGGATGCACTAGGTACCTGGCTCAGGGACAGGTAAGAGGCTCACCACCACCGAGTTGCTCACTGAACGTGTCTGGTATGTGCAAGGATGGTTATTGTCATGCTCTTCCCTGAGGGGCTGCAGAATACATACACTTGACTTTGACCCTCCCCACCTCTAGGCTCCTGCTGGGAATGAATGGACTTGGATGGGGAAAGGCAAGGGGGCCCAAGGTACCAGGAATCAAAAGAGTGGCAATCAAGAACCCATCTTGAAGATACGGGGAGGATTGGGAGGTGGAACCGTATGTGAATCAAGGTTCCAAGCCCTCAGTGCATGCTCTGTTACCCCACTGGCCTTCACTTACAAAATATGTAAGGTTCAAAGATAAAATTATTAAGAATTTCAAATGGCAATAACAGAGCATTAAACCCCTAGTGTAGAGCCCCCTTCTGAGCGTAGGACCCTGTGTACTGCACTGGTCACATGCCTAGGAAGCTGTGCTTACCCCCTGGTGATCCTAATGTTCAGCCAGGGAGAACAATTGAGCTACATATTGCAAGAATTGATGGTCAAAGTGGTCTTGCTCAAAACAGCTCCCAGGCTGAAAACCATGGATGGCAACACCAATCCAACAGAAGCTAAGAGAAGGAGACCAGACTGGGCGTCATGGCCTGAGGTTGTCATTGTAAAAATCACAGTAAGGAAGCAGGGAGTTCAAGCCCTCAGTTTTCAAGAGTCTCTCATTCCCCTCTCTCTCTCTTAGAGCCCAAAGCTCTACCTCAGTGCCTGCTGGTTGCATGTTGGCCTTCCTTGCCCAATGTGAGGAGTTTTAAGATACAAGTTATATAGATCTAAGCAAACTGCAGGTGCTGGCTAAGTCATGAGAGCCACCTCTCAGCAACTTCTATTCTTACTGATTTTACCCACCAGCAGGCCAGGATCATAGCAAAGACCATGGAGGCTACTCCAGACAGCCATCTGGGCCTGGATCCAGTGCTTATCAGCTGAATTCTAGAGTCAGAATGCACAAATCCTCTCACCTCTAGCTCCCCAGCATGACACAAGCTCCTCAAGGAGCTACTTTCTGTTTTGTTTTGTTTTTTTTTTCAACCTTGGTTCCTTTTAGAACATTTTACCCTCTGCCAACTTCTGTACTTGGCACATAGCAAATACTCAATATTTGGAGCTTGTTGCTTCAGGACTGCTTGTGGTTCAGTTCTTGCATTCTCTCCCTTAACTTCCATCACCTTTCTTGGCTACTTACTCAGGCAGAACTCCTTTCACCTCCTAGCATTCTCTTTCTAACCTTTCTCCAATACCCTAATGCCACTTTATTATACCACAGTAACTACATTTACATTGCAGGACCGAAAAAAAGTAAAATGAGAACATATACATATTGAGGGATTTATCACAGGCCTTTCTGACACTGGCCCTAAAAGTCAGTCTCCTGGGGAAAGACAGACAAGTTCAGTGTCAAGAACTGGAGCTCTGAAATTTGAATCCTAAACCTGCCTACCACTGGAAACTAAATATATATATTTATATATAAACATACATATAACATATATTAAACATATATTTATGTATACATATACATATTTGTACATAGATATACACACACAGCATTATAGTAGTGCAAATAAAATGAAATACTTAGGTGTAAATTTAACAAAATATGTACAGATTTTGCATGCTGAAACCATAAAACAGTGATGAACGAAAACAAAGATCTAAAGAGGTCTAGGGGGCACCTGGGTAGTTTAGTCAGTTAAGCATCCAACTCTTGACCTTAGGGTTGTGAGTTTAAGCTCCATGTTGGGCTCCATGCTTGCCATGGAGCCTAGTTAAAAAGTAAATAAAATAAAGTGTTTTTGCCCAGAAAGCAGAGTAAAAAAGAATATAGTTTTGGGGCATCCGGGTGGCCAGTCAGTTGAGTGTACAACTCTTGATTTCAACTCGGGTCATGGTCTCAGGGTCATGAGATTGAGTCTCGCGTCAGGCTCCATGCTCAGCACAGAGTCTGCTTAGGATGCTCTCTCTTTCTCTGCCCCTCTCCCTGCTCATGCTCTCTCTTTCTCTGTCTCTAAATAAACAAATAAAATATTTTTTAAAAAATTTGAAAAAAAAAAAAGGGCACCTGGGTGGCTCAGTCAGTTAAGCGTCTGCCTTTGGCTCGGGTCATGATCCTGGGGTCCTAGGATCAAGTCCTGCATCGGGCTCCCTGCTCTGTAGGGAGCCTGCTTCTCCCTCTACCTCTGCCTCTCTCTCTCTCAATGTCTCTCATGAATAAATAAAATATTCTTTACAAATTTGAAAAATAAAAACATTAAAATAAAAAATAAATAAATAAAAGATCTAAATATACAGAGATATACAGTGTTCATGGATTGAAAGAAACAACATAGAATAAATGTCAGTTCTTCCCAAACTGAACTACAGATGTAATACAATTCCAATCAATATCCCAACAGAACTTTTTTTTTAATTTTCAGGTAAATGAATTGTAAAATTTATTTGAAAAGCAAAGGAACAAAAAGAGCTAAAACAATTTTTCAAAAAAGAATACAGTTGGAGGAATAACACTATCTGATTTTAAGATTTACTTTAAATCTAAAATAAACTATTGGGACTCCATCAAAATAAAACTTCTGCACGGGGGTGCCTGGGTGGCTGTCGGTAGAGCGTCCAACTTTTGATCTCAGGTCTTGATTTCAGGGTTGTGAGTTCAAGCCCTGTGTTGGGCATGGAGCCTGCTTAAAAAAAAAGCTTCTGCACAGTGAAGGAAACAATCAACAAAACTAAAAGGCAACCTAAGGAATGGTAGAAGATATTTGCAAATGACATATCTGGTAAGGGGTTAGTATCCAAAATCTATAAGAACTTAAGAAACCCAGCAGTCAAAAAACCAAATAATCCAGGGCACCTGGGTGGCTCAGTCAGTTAAGCGTCTGCCTTTGGCTCGGGTCATGATCCCAGGGTCCTGGGATCGAGCCCCACGTCGGTCTCCTCGCTCAGCGGGGAGCCTGCTTCTCCCTCTCCCACTCCCCCGCTTGTGTTCCTGCTCTTGCTATCTCTCTCTCTGTCAAATAAATAAAATCTTTAAAAAAAACAACAAATAATCCAATTAAAAAATGGACTAACATAACATAATAAAATTAAATTAAATTAAAAAATAAATGGGCAGAAGACATGAATTGACATTTTTCCAAAGAAAACATACAGATGGCTAACAGATACACGAAAAGATGCTCAAGATCACTCATCATTAAGGAAATACAAATCAAAACCACAATGAGATACCACCTCACAACTGTCAGAATGGCTAAAATCAACAACATAAGAAACAACAGGTGTTGACGAGAATGTGGAGAAAGGGGAACGCTCTTATACTGTTGGTGGGAATGCAAACTGGTGCAGCCACTCTGGAAAACAGTATGGGGGTTCCTCAAAAAGTTAAAAATAGAACCACCCTACAATCCAGCAATTGCATTACTAGCTATTTACCCAGAGGATACAAAAATACAGATTCAAAGGGGCATATATACCCCAATGTTTATAGCAGTTATCAACAATAGCCAAATAATGGAAAGAGTCCAAATGTCATCAACTGACGAATGGATAAAGAGCATGTGGTATATATACACAATGTAATATTACTCAGCCATCAAGAAGAATAAAATCTTGCCATTTGCAATGACTTGGATAGAGCTAGAGTGTATTATGCTAAGCGAAATAAGTTAGAAAAAAACAAATACCGTATGATTTCATATGATTTCACTCATATGTGGAACTTAAGAAACAAATGAGCAAAGGGGAAAAAGAGAGAGAGGCAAACCAAGAAACAGACTCTTAACTATAGAGAACAAACTGATGGTTACCAGAGAAGAGGTAGGTGGGGGGGGATGGGTGAAATAGATGATGGGGATTAAGGAGTGTACTTATTTTGATGAGTACCGGGTGATGTATGGAAGTGCTGAATCACTATATTATATACCTGAAACTAATATTATACTGTATGTTAACTAACTAGAATTTAAATAAAAACTCAAAAAAAAGACTTACTATAAATCTACACTAATCAAGACAGTATGGTACCAGCAAAGGGAAGGAACCACAGATCAGTGAAAGAGAACAGAGTCCAGAATAGACTCACACAAATATGGCCAATTGATTTTTGACAAAGGTACAAAAAGCAATTCAATGGAGAAAAGATATCATTTTCAACAAATGGTGCTAAAACAATTTTATACCCAAAGGTAAACAATTTAACCTTGACCTAAACCTCACACCTTATACAAAAATTAATAAGATTGATAACTGATCCAAAAGTAAACATAAAACTATAAAATTTCTAGGAAAAAAAAAAAACACACGGGAGAAAATCTTTATGACCTGGGGTTAGGTGGAGTTCTTAGATATGATACCAAAAGCATGATCTGTAAAAAAGTGTTGATAAAATTGGACTTCATAAAACTTTAAATTTTGCTCTGTGAAAGACATTGTGGAGAGAATAAAAAGACAAGCTACAGAGTGGGAGAAAATATTTTCAAACCACATATCTGTCAAAAGACTTGTATCTAATATATACAGAACTCTCAAAAGTCAACCCTTTATACCCCAAACATAAAATCAATCTGGTTCAACTTGCTCTCACTGAGAATGTGCTCTTGGCCACTAGCTACTTCCACATCCAGTGTCTCACTGAATCCTTATACTGACCCTTAGAGGGAGGTAGTGGTTATTATCCCCATTTTAGGATGAGAAAACTGAGGCACCAATAGTAAACAGAGAACAAATATTAAGTTAGATGGGAAACTGGATAGTAAGGCACTTCAATCTTAATCCAAGATTACACCATTTTGATTTCCCATTATGAGACCATGTTATGATTCATGGAGTTAGTAAAGGTTTTTAGAAAAAAAAAAAAAGCTTTTGCTGGAATAAGTAGCATTCTAGATATGGGAAACCTGGCAATCTGAATTGAGCCCAAATTAGGGGCATTTGCCCAAGTTGGAGGCTTCCATGCCTGCAAGATATGGCAAGAGAGACATCAGGTGATTAAAGGAAAGACTTCCTGGCTGACCAGGGGCCTCCATGTTCCAAAGTATGGATGGGGGAAGCTCACGGAGTCTTTGAAGGAGAAGGGATATTCTCAAGTTTCTTTTGGACTCGGAGGTAAGAGAAAATAGGGAAATAGGGAAAGTAAAATAGAGAAGTGGAAGAAAGAAAAGATATCCAAAATGCCATTTCTTCTGCAATGTCAGCTTAACACATTATCTTCCCCCTTGCCTCCTTTCTAGTTTCATGCTTTAGATTACAGGTAAGTCTTTAACTTTATTACTTTCATTAAGACATGATCCTTGGTGTGAATCACAGAGTCAAAAAGCCCAAGTAGCCTTTTGGGACATCCAACTTGACCAGGTTTTTTCTTCCTCAGCTTTATAGTATAAACAGTGATGTAGCAATGGATAATTTGTCTATCCAGGATCATCAATCCCATTGCGACTTTTAAGTACCTATCAAATCTGGGTGTTGAATGGAAATAGTCTTCGATTTTAAGTAGACCATATGGCATAAATAATCCAACATCAGACATCATTTTAGAGCAAGCCAAAATGGGCTATGCAAGGTAAAGGAGACCCCTGTGTTAGGAAGAATTTGGACCATATTTCATACAGTGTAAAGGTCGGTTTTCCATTTGGCAGGAGTAGATTTAACATAGTCCATTTAAAACATGCTCTTTGCAATTCACTGGGGCTTTAAGAAAGGTGGAAAACCTTAAACAGGTGTACTTTATTCTAGAAACCCTTTGTTGGACACCTGTACACATATAAAGATGACAATCAATAGCAAGAATAAAGGTTTTTATCTCATTTCCACAGTACATTTTCCTTCATATGCCTCCAATCGGCAGTGTTCTACCTCTGGAATTCCAAGCTCAACTTGTATCTAAGCACTGTCAAATGAAAAGGAGATAATAAAATTACTAGTGTGTTGCAAGGTGATTAAATTTACATAATGACTCTGGATTTGATTAAATGCCAGATCCCCCTCCAAAAAAAATTACCTGTAGAGGCATTAAATCTTACAGCCACACACACTTCACTGCATTTACGCTTTATCCACAGAAGCTCCAGTTTATCTTAGCAGAGATTACTGCCATCCCTCCACAGGAACACAGCATGCAGGTAATGCCTAGAAGCTTATTCAGGAAAGTGGCAGGGGCTCATGCAGCTGATTTGCAGAATAAATACCAGAAAAATGTGAGACAGACAGTCATTGTGTTCATCCAGAGAAAAGATCGTACCACAGGCTCAGAGGCAGACGTTTCTACTCTACTGAAAATGAAAAGGCTTCTTAAAATGCCATCCAAACACTTTCTTCTGAAACCCAAGGCTTCCTCCCACTAACAAACTCTAAGGAGCTTACCATGGACTTGCCCTTCCAGGAGTATACTGGCGAAGAGTGAGGCCATGGTGTGCCAGACTTGGAATCAAGTTGGTAAGTAACTTAAACATCTCCTCTTATCCTAAATATTATCTCAGATCCGGATTACACAATGGGGCATTTTCTCATTGTTCAGTTGTTGCATGACCCTGGATGACAGTCTTTGCAATAAAAACATACACACAAACAAGTCAAAAACCTATGCATTATAGTCATGACAGGCCCCAAAGCTGATACAGCTTTCAGATTATCCACCATTCCTAATGAAAAAGATTACACAACAAAAGTGCTTTTAGGTATCATTTGCGTCTAGACCAAGTCATTGGAAAGGGGCTGGTACTGGCTCAGAAAGGAAAAGATGTCTTACCGCCTTCCAATGGAACATTAAGAAAAGGGACCGTACTATCAGCATGTTGTTCATTCCCTGGGTCCAAACTGCTTCAGTCAAAGAAAATCAGTTACTTCTCTGCCATGACTGATGTAAACTAGTCTGTCATTCCACATATCCCTTGCTTCAGTAGCAGGCAGAGTCTTGGCTGGGCAAGTATAGAAATCTACTACATTTCACCAAAGCTCTTGGTGTTGTTCAATGTTCTATTCATCCATCCTTTTCAAGGCATCTGACTGTTTGCTATCAAATGTGCATCAATCCCCTGCCAATCATTCGCAAAGATTAAGAGGCAGCTATGATCCACCTATATACCGACAGTGCACCTGGGCTACATTCAGTGAAGGTAAGACTCAGGTCAGTGTATTATTGTTAAGTTGTAAATAGTTAACTACAATTGTGCCAAGCAGGTTGCCTTAGCAACCTGAAACAGTACTTTAGCATATGTCCGACCAACAGTACTTACAAAATAACCTTTTAAAACGTGCCATTATTGGGCTATTTTTCAAGTGTTCAACAATTTGAATATAAAAAGACCAAATTTCCAGTTGCCAGAACAAAGTGAGGACTATAAACTAGTGGATTAACATTTCCTAGGCATCTGTTATAGTCCTTAAAAATATGTGTGCGTGCAATAAATAAATAGTTTTAAAGGACACAGGGTGTTTTACTATTTCAGAAAAATCTTATTATTTGTTAATTTTTATAATAATCATTTGGAAGGCTAAAACTGAAATTTGTTTCCCTGCAAAATGTTTTTCGTTATCACACTGGTTTATTATGTTAGAGTTGCTGTGAGTCATGAAACTGCCTTGTTCCATTTTTCTTTTAAAAAAAATCCCCAGGGAACTCAGGGAATTAAACTCATAAATTTAATTTCAATATCTGGTAAGCTGTGAGGACAATTATTAAGGCAGTCATTTATGAGTACCTAGGGGAAACCCAAGTGATAAACAGTAGTCAATATGGATTCTTCAAACACAAATCATGCCAAACGAAGCTAATTCCTGTTTGTGATAGGATGAGGAGCTGAATGGTAAAAGAGGATGAAGCAAAGTGAACATATCTTAGAGAGAGAAGAATCTGATATAATTTAATCTGACATTCTTATAGGAATACCAGAGAAAGAAAATAAATAGAGCTAGTAAAAGAAAAACCTGATGGAATAGCTAGAACTGGTTTGGTATACGCACAAAGTGAGTGGAACCAATGACAGAGTAGGATAAATTTCAAACACAACACCACCCAGATCAAGAATAACCATCCTTGGGTTATATCAACATGGATTGTAATCTTAGTCAATATAATCAAAGCACATGTAGTTACATATACTACTGGGGAAAAAAGTAAATTAAATGCATTATTGATATATTGGAGCTGTTTAAATCAATCCCATGGGGTGTGTTTTCTAAAGTCAACTATTTCTCATGTAGAGAATCTTCATCAAATACATATGACTGTAACTGTAACAAAGAAACCCAGAGGCTGTGATAATAGGGAGAAGATTCCCTTATGATTGAGGGAGGGGGTGGTAACTGAAGACTTTTTTAGTCTATAGAACAAGTCCAAACCCTTAGCCTAGTATCAAGGCTCTTCATAAACTGATCAGACTCACCTCTCCAGTTTTATTTCATACTGGTCTCCAGCCTACCAAACCAATCGCCATTCCCTGAGCTTTCACACCTGCAGGGTATGTGGTTCCTTGGCCTAAATGACCTTTCACCTCAATGTCTTCCTATAATAGTCTCATCAATCCTTTAAGACCAAGCTCGAAAGCTTCTTCTTCCTACCTAAACTTTTCATTCCTCCAATACTCCCATAGCACCTTATTTAAACTTCCGTATATACCTTTATTATTGTCTTCTGTGCATGACAATTAACAGTGTACATGTTGATATCCCTGTTAGACTGTGAACTCCTGTAGGGTGAGAGCCGTGTCTTACTCATTCTTTATCTTTTTCACAGCAGGCATTCAACAAATATTTGTTGAACTGAATTGGATTGGAACTGAAATAAACACACCATCTAGACATTTATTATTGACAAATCCCACAATTCCAGGGCAATTGCTATTGGTTTGGTTTTTCCCTTTCCGGATTTTCAGGTTTATTTCCCAGTGCTAGGAAGAAAATAAAACTCAAAACCTGAAAATAGGTATAAACACTCTTCCTACCATTTAATTTCTACCAGATAGTGAAGAAATAAAAGGCATTTAGCTGACATCTGGAATGACCTTTCTTTTGGACTCCAAAGAATGTAGCAATGCTCAATTCAGTGCCTGGGCCGTGACCACACCTGGGTTCTAAAGCTCCAAAAGTATGAAAGAAAGACAGTTGGAGAATCGGGATTGGAGACCACCAAAAGGAGGAGTCCAGAATAGAAATCCTCTCCTAGTCGCCATGTACCTTCTGAATTCAAATCTGAATTCAAAGAGGCAACACCCAAGGTGGGCAGCATTGATAGGGAAACTGGAGGACTCTGATCTGGAAACTAAAATAAAAGACTGCTTCTCTCTTGTATACTGAGGTTTGGGGTCAAAGTAGGAGTTGCAAGCCTATGTCTATAAGTGAAGTGGAGCCGGAAGACATTAAACAAAAATGCCCAACAGCTGCCTATTCAGCCTGAGTCTTCTAACAGTATCGCACAGGAAGGACTGTGAGGCTTCATAATTTGGGAATCCCTTTTCAGCGTGCATTATAAGCAGGAAGCGCTTCTTCCCACCCAAGATCCCTCCCATGGTTTAGTCTATAAGAAAACGCTGTTGCAGCATGAGAACTCAGCCCCACCCTCTTGAGCAGATCCTGGATGCAGCACGTACTTAGGGAGCGGCTGTTGTGGCTTGCCCTGAGAGAATCACAGGCTGACAGAAAGGCTAAGGCTGCTCTGTATGATTGGCTAGCCAGGAAACACTTGCTGACTTCAGGGAGGCAGTACATGTGCTGGTTAAAAGCATGGCTTCTAGGGTCAGATAAACCCAGGTTCAAATTCCTGCTCTTCCACCTATTAGTCGCGTGACCTTGGACAACATCTGTAGCCTTTCTGTGCCTCATCTACCATTTAGGGATATTTTACCACACATCCCTCATGAGTTTGCTGAGGGGATTAAAGGAAATGAGGCACACATGTCTGACATACAATAAAGGCTCAAATAAGGGTGAGCTAGAATTAGGTCTTTGAGGGAGGAGTCACATCACACATGGGCAAATAAAAACTCATGAGGACAAAATATGTCTAAATAAGCAAGAAGTCTGTAGTCAATGAGGCCAGATCAGAAAATACAGGCTGCAGCCAAAGGAGAAAACTCTTATGAAAAGGAGAAAAGAAACTGTCATCAAGTATTGGGATAAGCTCTAGAGACTGGCTTGGGAGCTACCTTGAGTGTGGCCCAAGGCCAGAATAGATGCATGGTGTGTGGGGAGGAAAACTGATCAGGCTAATTTTGATTTCCTCAAAACATTTGCAAGCCACTGGAATCCTTCAAGTGTCAGTGTGCAGAACTGGCTAATGCCTCCAGTATAGAAAAGGTGAAAAAAAACAGATGGCAGTGAATGAAAACTGAGTTTATACATTCAACATGGGCCATCTTTAGTGCACTCTATAGAAAATTCATCAAAATCTCAGGACTTGCCTAAAGTTATGTTTCAACCATGCATCCTTAAAGGGAATCAGCAGGACTGTATGTGCTGACATGGAAAGCATACCAAGATATACACGGAAGTGGATTTACGAAACTGTTATTAACATGTTCCAATCAGTGTTTCCTGAAAAAAAAATGTATGTGTATATATCTATCTCTATCTCTATATATATCTATGCATGAATGTATATATCATACATACTTTTATATGCATAGAAAAGTTCTGGAAGGATAAATAAGAAATTACTGCTGATGATTATGCCAAAGGAATCAGACTAGGGCCTTTAAGGCACTCTTCATTTTATATCCTTTTGTAGTGTTTGTATTTTTACTATGAATATGTATTGCTTTTTTTTTTTTTAAAGATTTTATTTATTTATTTGACAGAGAAAGACACAGCGAGAGAGGGAACACAAACGGGGAGTGGGAGAGGGAGAAGCAGACTCCCTGCCGAGCAGGGAGCCCGATGCGGGACTCGATCCAGGGACTCCAGGATCATGACCTGAGCGGAAGGCAGTTGCTTAACCAACTGAGCCACCCAGGCGCCCTGAATATGTATTGCTTTTATAATTTAAAAAAGGAACACCACCACCAGAGAAGAGTACCTTGAAAAACTCAGAACATTGCACGGTGTTTTGCACAAAGTAGGACTTAGTAAATGTTTGAATGAATGGATGAAAGTCACTCAATCGCCCCCATCAGTTGGTCTATGAGAAGGGAGAAAAGGAGATAAAGAGAAAAGAAAGAAAAGGGGAGAATATGGAGATAAGAGAAGCAACCTGGAGCAAGTTTCATTACGTCAAACGAGTAAAACAGAGGAAAGCCACCAAAGGAAAGAGCTGATGAATGCCTTCCCCACCCCAGTGATTCCTGTTGGCCAAGATTCCAATGTGCTTTTTGCAAATATTGTCTGCAGATCTAGGAGAGGGTGTAAACAAAAGGTTCTTGAAGGAACTGATCAAAGCTGTGCTGTATTCCAAAAAGGGAAGGGGCAGAACAGAGGTTAATATCCTCCTCCTGGCCATGAAAGACGCTTTGCCATGAGGATGCATTTCACTGAGGAGCCCAGGGACTCCATAGAAAGTGCAGCAAAGCATCCCATATCGGCAATAATATATGCCATTAGAACACTGCTTTCCCACATGTGAAAGTTTATTATGAAATGTATTTCTACAAAGAACAGTAGAAATTAAAGGCAGAAAACCCTATTAGGTCATCCACTCTCCTAGAAGGCCTCATGCAGACTATATTCTCCCACATAAATCCTAACACTTTCAGTGATGTATAAAGGGGATTTACACTGATAAATCCTAAATGGAAAACACAGGCACAAAGCAGCGATACCAAATGCAAAGGAAAGAGAGTCACCTTACTGATTCATCTTGATGCATTCCAAAGTGATTATGAATTGCCAGCATGTTTTTAAATTTACATTTTTAAAAAGAATTATAATTTTATTGGAAGTTTAATGGATGAAGCCATCAGAGTCAAGTTAGAACTAAGTGAATACAAACGTCATTTTCGTTCATCAATTCAATTTAGTATGTTCATGGAAGATAAACAAATTCCTGAGCAAATGTGGGGAGAAATAGGGAGCTCTGATCCGGCAGCAATCAAAGTATACCTTTATTTTAACAAGGGCAAACATTCTTTGGGCCAGTGTGGTAAGGTACTTGCACTGAGTGCAGTGGCTTTCTTGCCATTAGAGAAGCCCATGGGAAAGCTAATTTGGTCCTCAATGAAACCCATTTATACTGATCATCTTCAATTTTGTGATTTAGCAGTGAGGGCCCTTATAAATATGTTTTCTATTTTATTTCACTTTACTTTTCAGACTCTTCTTTTTTCCCTTCTTTCTATCCAGCTGTGAAAAATAGGATGCTGCCTAACTTTGGGACAGTTACTCACCAAATGGCCCATAGCAAAAGCACAATGGGAATCCAGACTTCTCTTTATCAAACAGCCTTTCTCTTTCCTTCCCTTTCTTTTCTTCCTTAGTTATTGTCTGGAGATCTAAATGCTAGGTCTGGCTGCACCACCAACTTGCTTTGTGGCCTGGGGAAAAGGCTCTTCCTCTCTTAGGCTCACACTCCCCATCTGTACAATGAGGAGCTAGACCAAATAAGCACTAATTTTATACGGCACTGACTCTATTACATCTGAATGAGAGGACCTTCAGCAGTCCTTTGTAACCCCATTATCAACCTAACAGAGCTGGAGGCCCTCTCTAGTCAGATCCCCTGGTGGAGGATGCCCAGCCTTTAGTACTCTCCTCAGGGGAATAAAGCTTCTTTGACAAAAAAGTAAGGGCCTTCCCCTCAGATTCTGGGTTGACCTTTCAGGAATCTGAGTTGATAGACATTGTACCAGCTAACCTCTATGGCACAATAGATGCTCACTTAGTAGACTTAGTAGACTCTGTTAATACTGTGTGACTGACAGACAACTTCAGGAAAAGAACTCATAATGACAACTCACTCCAGGCCCTCCATGATCCTTCAATTGTCTCTGCTCTAAGCTACGCTGCCATCTTCATGGTGTCTGTTTCAGTCAGGGTCCTCCAGAGGACCAGAACCAAAAGGATGGATATAGATGTAGATGTAGGGTGCCTGGGTGGCTCAGTTGGTTAAGCGACTGCCTTCGGCTCAGGTCATGATCCTGGAGTCCCGGGATCGAGTCCCGCATCGGGCTACCTGCTCAGCAGGGAGTCTGCTTCTCCCTCTCCCGCTCCCCCCTCTTGTGCTCTTTCTCTCTCTCACTCTCTCTCTCTCAAATAAATAAATAAAATCTTTAAAAAAAAAAAAGATGTAGATGTAGATGTAGATGCAGACATCAATGTGTATACACACATACATATAGAATATACATATACAGATATATACATGTATATATAAGTATATATACAGAGACAGAGAGAGAGAGATGGGGCAAGGGAGAGAGATTTATTTTAAGGAATTGGCTCACGTAATTGTGGGGGCTGACAAGTCTGAAATTTGTAGCACAGGCTGACAGCTTAGAAGTTCAGGTAAGAATTGATGCTGTGGTCTTGAATCCAAAATCTGCAGGGCAGGCCAGGCAGGCTAGAAACTCAGGAAGGGTTTCTATGTGATAGTTTTGAGGCCAAATTCCTTCCTCTTTGGGAAACCCTGGTCTTTGATCTTAAAGTTTTCAACTGACTAGATGAGGCCCACCCACATTATGGAGGGCAATTTGCTTTACTCAAAGTCAACTGATTTAAACGTTAATCACATCTAAAACAATACCTTCATAGCAACATCTAGACTAGTGTTTGACCAAACAAATGGACACCATAGCTTGGCCAGGTTGACACATAAAATTCATCATTACAGTGTCCATATATGGCTTGCCTTTGCCGCTAACCTAGGCTACTGACTACTCTCTTTTAAACTGGGTTTACCTTGAGCTAGCTGATACTGGCCTTGTACCCTTTTTGATGTCCCCTAAATCCTGCCAGTACTTATAAGAATAGTCCCTCGCATTTGGTCTGCTCTTCTTCTATCCTATTAACTTCTTCCAAAATAGCTTCAGTCTAAGCTGTTAGACCAGCAACAGGAGGCACCAAACAAAAAGAAGTCAGTAGCCCCTGACTCTAGCTCAGGAAATTCCTCTCCTTCAAACTTTCCCATGAATTGGCTCTGCTGGCTCCCCCAAAGCACTTGGCTTTGTGTACTGTCTCCCTAGTCTCATCTGGCTCCATGTCAGGCCGTTTGCCTTATTCCTGATCTGCTATTCCATCGGGGCGCTGATCCCAATCTTTGCTGTCCACCAACAGTAGGCAAGAGGTTCCATGTCCATGGCCCCCACCTACCTGGGAAAAAAGACCAGATAATCCGTATGATGCATTACAGTTCTTAAAACACTTTCACATCCACTGTTTACTAACTGGTATTCTTGATACCACCTTGAGAGCTTATAAATAAGCAGAGATACTATCTCCACAAAGCCTCATTTGGCAGATGATGAACTTGAGGTTCAGAAAGAGTAAGCTTCAGCACAAGGGCACATAGCTAACCAGTACACACGTCCCTGCTATTGGGGCCAGGACTCTGGGTTATTTCATTAGGCTAGAAGCACTTTTGCAAGGAATTGAAGACTACTAGGCTATTTATAACAATAACAATGTCACCTTAGATTCACATGCAACTTTACTTCCAAAAAGATCATAAAGGTATTTTTCACCTTTTACCTAATGACCTTTTGCTGGCTCAAAAATTCCCAACAGTAACCCTTCTCCCTACTGTAGGTTGCAGAAATACAGAAATTCTTTTCATTGTCCATCTTAGAATTTTAACTTGAATTTAGCCTACAAAGTCATTGACCTAAAAGTTTTACAAGGCTGTTTGTTAACTGGCAGAGAGTGGGTGAGTCTGGACACGGTAGCTTCCATCCTGAGGAATGGAATTGGCTTTGTGTACTGAGGAATGGGCACAGATAGGACAACCTGGCCCAAGAAATGCCACATAGACTTCGTAGGTTATGACTGGAAACTGGCTGGGGTTGGGATAGACAAGCCCACAGAGATCCAGAACCCAGAGACCAGGCAGGCCCATGAAGGCTTTGAGTGTGGGGTCTCCAATGAGATATGAGAAGTAGAGGCTACTAGTCAGTGTCAGGGAGCCCCAGAAGTGAGTCACACAGCAATGCCCCCACAAAGCAAATGGAACATATCTTAAGAAGGTCTGGTAATAAGCAGACGCAGAGGTCCAGGCAAGGCAGCAGCAGCTTTAGTGAAGGCCAGCAGTAAGCAACAAGGGGCTGTGCTGGACAGTAGGCTAGGAGGCATCATGGACTCTCAGGGACAAGTCATAGACAGACCTCTGCAGATAGGCTGATGGGCAAATCCAGACAGTTCTGGCAGTGGCCAAGCTGAAGAAGACTGAAAGTAGCAAAAGAATTCCAGTCTTCAAAGGACGACACCAAGTATGAAGCTAAGGCAGGGAGGGACCCAGACTCTCTGGTAAAAGAGAGTGGGTAACAGACAAGGAACGAGGCAAGGGGTTGGTCACAGGAAAGTATCAAGAATTTATTTATTAGGACCAAGGCACAGAATCTGAGAAGAACACACAGCCACCCTGCCTCAGTGACCCTGGACCCTTTAAATCTCCCTTGACTATGGACAGGATGGGGTCCAGAGCCTTGCTGAATGGGGTAGAGAGGGATGATGGCCTTTATCTGGAGGCCACCTAGGCCCATCTGTAGGTAAAGGAGGACTGAGGAAACATGAAGCCAATAATCAGTCCCCTTAGAGGGCTTGTGGAGTTTAGCGAGAACCTCCCTAACCAGAAGAAAACCTGTAAAGAAACTGAAGCTGTACATGTCACTACCTCTCTGATCCATTTCTGGGATGTGGGTCTCTCTTTCTCATTCCACAAGATATCAGTAATTATTCTCCAGAGACAAAGCAGGGAGAAACATAACCCTAAATGTTCCAAAATCCTAGAATGGGAGAGCTGGAAGAGTTCAGCTCCCAAGCACTAAAAAATGGGGAACCTGAGACCCAGAGTCCCTTTAGAGACCTGTCCAAGATCACATAATGATTTAGTAATAGAGGCTGGGACTTAGGTGTCCTTACTCTCAACCCAAGGTTCTTTCCACTAAATCCCAAAGATGAATATTCCAATACCTACGCAAATCTGAAGATAGCTTTACGATAGCCCAATTTCCATCCATGCCTTGGACAATCAAGCTGGTTTATCTCATTTGGCTTCAAAACACACATTTATAGATGTAGATCAAGGGGGTAGGGAGACTTCAGCAGCCATCATATATAATAAATTCACTTTCTTTCCAAAGCCTGACTGACTTTGTTATTTGAAAAATAAAGGAAATACCTGCAATATGCACCCCACCACAAAGTGTGCTATATTTAGTAAATTTCACTAACATGTTAAACTCAAAATTCCAGTATTTCCCCATTGCTATAGTTATGGCATCTGGTTAAATCAGAGGTCAGTAGCTGTGAGCAAAGCTAACACTAATCCTGGCCAACTTTGTGCTTTGTTTCTAACACAGGACAAGGAAATTGGGAGCAAAACAGTCAGTTTCTCTCCCATCCCCTCCCAAGGGCAAAGCCCCTTAGCTAGTCTGGGCTAAACAACAGACTGATTCTCCAACTAGCACCACTATAACTGTGGCCCTGAGTCCCGAAGTATTGACTTGATGATGCAGGCAGCTCCAGGTCTATGACTGGGAGTTACGTGGTCAGGACATGTTTATATGCCAAAGCTGTCATCTGCTCACCTAGAATTTTGATGCCTAGTGTAGCTGGATGCTTGAGTGTCAATTTCTTCTACAAAACATAGCCTTTGCGGGTTCTTGGACTCCTTCTTGGACAAAATGAGGGCTTTCAAATGGAGTGGTCACTTTAGGCTACACACCTTCCCATTTTTGAAGTCGCATTTTGAACTCCTATTATTTGAGTGCTTCTTTTGCTTGCTTTTCAAGAGATGTTTCTTAGGCAGGTTTCTCAGGGCAAAGCACAGAGCCCATTAATGGGCTCTAATCCCTCTATTTCCTTTACTGTGAATAGTGACTTGGTCTCCAGATGTTATTTTGAACATTTATGGACCACAAAAATATACATGACAGAGCATTTACAAAGTTGTGACAATAAAATCGATATCATATAAATTATGGTATAGATTTGTAATGGCAGGCTATCTTATAGAATTGGAATGTAAAACTAGGCCCATTTTTTAAGGGCTTTTAGCAGGTTTCCTATAATCCTTTTAAATGTTCATATTCTCTTCAAATTTGGTATGTTTTATGGGTACACATTTTCTGGAAAATACGATCTATATTTGAGTTTAAATGGGTTTTTCAAAAAAAATCATTCATATACACCTACTGAGATTGTTACATTGATATCTAAGCAAATTGGTAATGGGTACTTCCTAATAAGGAAGTTCTGATAGCAGACAATATATAGCACATCCCTGACAGAAGCATGTTCTCAAAATGATCCCTCCCTTCTCTGACCATTTGGGAGTGGATGTACCCCTGACTGACCAACATGTATTGGTTTCTGGTAAAATGACTATAGAGCTCACGCGCCGTGCCACATTCCTTTAGTCTGGGCTGGCAGACAATGATGATAAGTGACTCTGCCTTTAAGCTGGAAGACTTTCATCTGGCCATACTGCTAAATCCTCACAAGGTTCTGGACATCCTTCCTGGAACAGAACCAGGCCTGGGTCATCTTCACACAAGGCCAGCAGCTCATCACAGTTGTTATAGTTCCCACCTGGAAGCCCTCAGCTAGAGAGGGATCTAGATTCATGGGAGGTCTGCTACTGTGACCTTTTGGGGGACTACATAAATGTGAAATCTGGAGATTGTCAGAGACTGGCATTCTTTTTTTTTTTTTTCAAATAAAAAATATCCAGAATGCCTTTAGACTGCGTTCCAGGTCTCCAATACCCCAGATTCTTAGCAACAGCTCCCCTTTCCAACACTTAAAAACTCATGTACATTGCTCACGTGTCAGGAGGAATTCTACCATTCTGAATTTCTATTTATACTGATTTTGCAATAATATGATTACCTGGCATTGGTGTTTCATCACACAATAATATGCATTATTGGCTAGTATTTCCATTTTTATTTCTAAATGTCTTATCAGCATTCCCATATCATTTAGACATTCAGTAGACAGATTCCTTGCAATACTGGGGCCTTATCCTCACCAATGTTCATGTCCATTCAAAACTCCAAATAACATGAACTGCTGTCTTTGGTGAATATGGCAGGGGTGCTTTGGAGAGCAATTCAAGAGTCTTAAATACTTTTTCATGTAACTCCATACCATTTGAAATATATTTTCAGAGTGAAATAGAATTTGCTGACAGTGATCAGAGAGAAGGTGGTCAAAAGGTACCCTTTTCAAGCTGGCTCTTGCTTGTGTCCCAAGTTAAGGAAACACAGTGTAGGAGAAAAGCACTGAATTGGGAATCAGAACACCTAGGTTAGTTTTTGCTCTGCCACTTATTAGCTGTGGGGCATTGGGCATGTCCCTTGCTTCTTTGAACCTCAATCTTCCCATTTGTAAAATGATGAACTTAGACCAACTGACCTCTAAAAGCCTCTCCTACCCCAGAGTGTATGGTTTACTAACACTTTCATTCTGCAAATCATCTCCAGTTCTCTGACACCCAGGTTAATGGTATCAGCACCAGTCCTAACTGATTCAGGGCTTAAGCTTCTGAAATTGTGTTATTGAACTGTTCTTTATTATCTCATTCTCAAATACTTCCATATGATTCCTTTCCAAGTTGCTTTTTTCAAAAAAAAGAGAGCAAGAACATGCACGCACACCCACGTGCGTGTGAGCACAATGGAAGGGGGGGAGAGTCAGGGAGAGAGAATCCCAAGCAGACTCCATGCCCAGCATGGAGTTTGAGCTGGGGCTTGGTCTCACAACCCTGATATCATGACCTGAGCTAAAATCAGGAGTTGGGCGCTTAACCAATTGAGCCACCCAGGTGCCCCGCAAGTTGCTTTTAATTTGAGGTTCCTTTCATATACATCGATTTATCTAAACCAATAAAAAGTCACAAGAAAAGGAAGTGACACATTTTACTCCGTAGGAAGCCTTTTGTGCCCTCACAGATGACAGATGGACAGGAAACAATGTCATGTGATGACCAGCTGAAGGAACTTTAAAAGTTTACTCTCGACAAGAGAAGACATAGCAGCGTATGAAATCCGCTTTTAAGTATGTGAAGAGCTTTCACAGTGACAAAGGATTTGTCTTGGCCTGTGTGGCTCTAAGGAGTTTGACCTAGGACCAAGTAGTAGGAGACACCAATTGATAGATTTTGGTGCAGCCTAAAGAAGCCTATCTTTCTAATAGAGCAACCTGAAGATGAAGTAGGCTGCCTTGAGATATAATGAGCACTCTGACACTGGAGGTACTCGAAGAACAGGCTAGAATACCACTTGTAGGGATGCATTCAAATGTACTTAGCCTAGGCTAGCTGAACTTTGAGGCCCCTTCCAACTCGGAAATTCTATGGCTCATTTCCACCCTCAATCCCCTCCCTCCATCCTCTCATTTCCTCCACTTGCCCTCCCCACCCACTCCAAATACTCATCAGTCAGACAGGTCATCTAAATGGTACCCCTTCTCTCTATCCCCACTGTTCTTGCCCTAGTTCAAGCCCCCATCCTTTCTCATTTGGGACTAATGAAACAGCTGGTAACTGGTATTCCAGCTTCCAGTGTCTCTCCCTCCATCCAATTTGCACACTGTTGACAGAAAAACCTAAAATAAACATTTGGTAATGTCACTTCCTTACTTGGAACTCTCCAGTGCCTATTATTTTATAAGAAAAAAATATCAAAAAATTTAGCATGGAATATAAGTCTTCCAAAGCCTGTCTTTAGCTTGTCTTTCTAGCCACACACTCCATGCCTTAGTCAAAATGGACTGGCCCCATTGTCAGGATATCTCAGGGATGTTTTGCGATTCTGCACTCTTCTCATATTTTTCCCTCTGTTTAGAATGCCTTTCCCCGCTCCTGTCCAACCAAAAAGCTCCCATTCAGCCTTCAAAATCTAGCCCAATGTTCTGTAAGTTCTTATCACCTCCCCGGATAGAATCAATTGCTCCTCTGTGTGATGCTACCATTTTCTAAATACCTCAACATATCTCACTCTGTGGAGATGCATTTGGTGAACTGTGTATGTGGCCACGTCTGGAAACACAGAATGCAAATGTGCCCTAAATGAATTCCCAATCTACTGCACTTAATCTTCAGTGTGGCATTGCTGAGTTTGTAAACTATTTAGCTTCTTTAATAATACTTCTCTGTGCTTTGGTCTCGATTCAATTTTTAGATGCTTAGGATGGGAAGGTTTTATTATTATGACTTTTTCTGAGAATTTTAAAACATTAGTTGCCAGAGCATCCTGAAAAGAAAGATGTTGTTGTGAAGAAAAATGCAAATGGCTTTCTCATGGAATACAGTGAGTCAGTAGCAGATGAACAGGCGTAATTTAATTTTGCAGGGTTAGACAATATAGAATGGAAATAGAAACTAGAAATGCTTTCATCTTTCTAAATGATGAATTCTACTTCTTCCTGTTCCAGATTAGGGTCTTAGCAGGTCAGGGCAGCAGGTGGAGGGCAGGTGAAAAGTAGAGAATGATGATGTCACGACAGGGAAGCAGAGAAGGCTTGTTCCAGAGAAATGACCAGAACACAAAAGGACACACAGACTGGTGAGCAGAGCCCGATGGGAAGCCCTAAGACCACGCAAGTATCTACATTTATACTTAGAAGTGTACAGACTCACTCTGGAGGGAGCCTCAAGAAGGTGGTTGTAGCAGCTACGTCTGAAGGGGGGAACCAGGGGACACAGGATCATCTAGGAGAGGAGGGCTTACATTTCACCGAATACATTTATTTTATTTGAATTTGTATTATGTGTGTCTTATTTTACCCCCAAAAAAGTGCATATAAAAAGGAGACAAGTCAGCAACTGTGAATAATGAAAATGCTGCAGGAATAGCACAAGATATTCAAGGGCCAGAAGACCAGCAAGGCTGTCCTAACCTAAGGCCTTGACTCTGATCCTGAGGGCAGTGCTGCCCAAATTGGTACCTGTATTTATTCCCTTCCTATGTTCCTGGAAATTAATTCTAAGCAAGCCTGATCTGAATGCCTACAGGTGTAACTGGGGATACCTGGCTGGGCAAAAGGTGAGGCAGGGAGCAAGCAAGGTTTTTTGGCAATGTGATGGTTAATTTTATGTGTCAGACCAACTGGGCCATGGATAACCAGATATCTGATTAAACATTATTTCTGGGTGTGTCTATGAGGGTGTTTCTGGGAGAGATTAGCATTTGAATTGGTAGACTGAGTAAAGCAAATGGTGTTTCCCAATGTGGGTGGGCATTAACCAATCCATTGAGGGCCTGAATAGAACAAAAAGGCAGAGGAAGGTTGAATTCGATCTCTGTATGACTGACTGAGCTGGGACATAAATCTTCTGCTTTTGACACTCCTGGTTCTCAGGCCTTTAGACTTGGACTGGAATCCACACCATTGCCTTTCTGATTCAGAGGTCTTCAAACTATACTACTGGCTTGACCAGGTCTCTGGCTTTTAGATGGCAGATCATGGAATTTCTCCTATTCCTTCTGTTTCTCTGGAGAACCATAATACAGACCGCTTTGATATTTGGGTTCCTTAGTGTACATTAAGCATATATTCTTACAAAAGATCTGATAAAATTTTCTAAAAATCTGTTGTAACAATGGGCCTTTAAATGGTGATGGCCACTTATGTCCTACATGAAGACTCAATCCCATCTTAGCGACAGATACAATGCATGCCATGTGACCAGAGTCCAGAAATTCTGGTAATGGTGTGGTCGAGGCTGGCCCTAGAAGCAAATCACCATCACCATCACCATGTGGGAAAATTTCCTAAAATAAATGACATACTGAAGGGAAAGGCATCAATAATGTCTGCTTTGAATGCAAAAGTCAATCCACACATGGAAGGGAACTATCATTTTCTCAGCAATTACATGGCAGACTACACTTAAAACAACTCTACCCCATTTTTACAGATGACAAAATTAGGCGCAGAGGGATATAACTAGCAAGTAGAAGAGTCCCTTCAAAACCAATTATGTCTGATTCCAAAAACTGTGCCTTTTTTGTTCTAAGAACCTGGATCTAGAAATCATATTCTGTGCAGGGAAAGCCAATTCTGGAAGGAAAGCTTCCCAGAAAGGGTCAACAGAGTTTCAGCTAGGTCCACCAGAAGGTGGTAGAGGGCAAGGTGTGTCTGTTCAGAACAGGTTTAGGTCATATGGTCCCCAGTCAAGGGCTACCCCAAATTACTCCAAGGGATAAAACATGGGCAGCAGTAAACTAAGGTTCATCCATCAACAGGGTCGTGATAGCTGAAGTCAAAGGTTAACAAGCGAGAAAACCAAACCTTGGTGTGAGGGGTACCACACTGCAGCCCCAGACATCAGACTGAGCCAGGGATGAGCAGAGACAAGCATAATCTGGCTGGCAGGAAAGGGGCTGGCTCTGTCCCCACTGCTCCTTAAAGAAAGCAATCGTGGCCCAGCCTGGTAAAATCTTAGGGGGGGCTCTAACAATAAGAGAAATGATACTCTGCTCGCATAACTTTATCCACATATTCAACTAATGTACCAACAACACTCACTCATGTACTTAATAAACATTTCCTGAGGTAATATTTTATGCCAGGCATCGTAGCAACAACAGAGACAATGAATGGTACAGTCCCTATCGCTACTTGTGTGACTCAGAGTTGGGCATTTTGGGGAACACTCAATGCATTTGTAGTGATTCTTTCAATATTTGCCTTCACCTGGAAGCTCCATGTATGCAGGGAGCAACTGTATCAGTCTGAATCACCCCGGTATCTGTAGCTGACTCAAAGAGGACCTGATATTTAGCTGACATTCCCATGCTAAACATGTCTGCTACGTTAACAATACATCTCTGTCAGGGGAGGCAGTTGGAAAGTCAATAATCAAGGATTATAATAAAATATGGTAAGTATAGTAATGATGGAGATAGGCTGGGGGTAGGGGTGGCTAAGGGAGTCCAAAGGAAGGCATTTGAGTCCAATTGGGTCAGGAAAAGTTTTCCAGCAAGAGGGGCTCCTCACAATGAATTCTAAAGAATAAGTAAAAATCAACAAAATAAAGAAGAGGGGGAACTGTCCCAGTAGATGGAACAATAATGCCAATATTCTGACTGGACAAGCTTAGTTAGTAATTACTTAGCAAAACCCCTGTTCAGTCAAACAACTGGATTTTTTTAAATTTAAATTTTATTTTACTTAAATTCAAGTTGGTCAACATATAGTGTATTATTAGTTTCAGGGGTAGAATTTAGTGGTTCATCAGTTGCATACAACACCCAGTGCTCATTCCATCACGTGCCCTCCTTAATGCCCATCACCCAGTTACCCCATCCCCCTACCCACCTCCCCTCCAGCAACCCTCAGCTTGTTCCCTAGAGTTAAGAGTCTCTTATGGTGTAACCAATCAGAATGATGGAGGCAGCTGTGATCAGACACATGGCGGGGCACTGTTCCCTGTAAGTATGTTAGCCAACAGAGTTGGTTGTTTGCTGGTGTGATATGGAATGCTGAGCAAGAGATTGCAAGTGTGGTCATAGGAAGCCCAGGAGAGCACAAGGGAACAACCCCAGACCCTCCGCTGTTTAACCATGAAAGGGTATTTATTCACTATACAACTAAATAGACTTTCTAGTCATTTCCTCCAGGCGGCCTGGGTCCCTGGATTATTTGTTGGCCAGTCTGCTTCCAGCGCCAAAGTTATATAAATCTCTTAAAGGAGAGCAGTTCTGTCTGTCTGTGATGTTAAAGATGGCTGCCAAGTCATTGCGATTTCTTTCACTAAGAGGTGGAATCTAATCACCTCGCTTTGCATCTCGGTTGACCCCTGCTGTCTTGCTTGACCAAGAGAATGCAGAGGCAGTGACATTCTGGGACATCAGAGGCTGGGTCATAAAAGGCCATGCATCTTCTACCTGGGTCACTAGAACACTAGCTCCTGGAGCCCTAAGCTGCCACCAAACAACTCCAATCACCATGAAACCACTCTGTTGGTAAGGCTCTGGTTGACAGGGCCAGCTGAGCCTAGCCCTCCAGCCATCTCTGCCAAGGCAGCAAACATATGAGTAAAGCTGTGGTGGACCCACCAGACCAGCTGAATACTGCTGAGTGATCTCTGTCAATGACAAGAATCTCCCAGCTGTGCCCTGCCCAAATTCCTGAATTATGGAATATGGTAGAATGGTTGTTGCATCAAGCCACTAAATTTTGAGGGTGGTTTATTGTGCAGCAATACATGAGAGGAACACTGTCTTAGTTACCATTATACCCATGGGGCTGGCACCGTATCTGGCACACAGTCGACCTCTAGTACATATTCACTGACCAAAGGAATGAGTGCAGAGAAAGAAGGATAGGAGAGAGGTCCAACAGAGAAAGATAAAGATGACTTACAAGTGACAGTGTTATACACAAAGAGAACTTCCGATAAATGAGTCTACTTCTCTAAACAATACGGTACCTACTCTGGGAAGCTAAGCAGGGTAGACAAAATTTAAATTCTCCTGTGGGGTGGGGAGCAGGGATCAGAACGGAACAACTGAGTCTTTATCCCATGTTCCCTACCATAAAATCCAGCTGTCCACTGGCTTTCCCTTTATCCCAAGATCTCGGGTTTTCCCAGCTCTCATGATATGGACCCAGTCCAGTTACAGTTAATATGCTTTTCCTTTTCTTCACTGTAAGACCTCTGCACTTTTCTAGAAGTGATTAACTCCAAAGAGACCGCCTAGAACTTTAAGCAAGAGAATAGTTACCAAAACAAATGCACTTCCAAGTTTGGCTTCAGAACCAGACCCACCTTGCAAAGTATACGCAAAGACTCTGCCTCCCAATGGAGATATATGGACTTTGATTGTAAATGTAACTAGGTTTTACTTCCCTCACCTTTAACTGCCAAGAGTTTAGACTGAAACTCAATCAGTAGACTATTGTTTTCTGCTTCCTGGGAAGCAAGTCACAGCTGAAAGGAGAGCTGGGGGAGAATTGGGTGGGGTTGGAAATCTGAATCTTGGCGTGACTCTTACGGATTTTCTTTTCCATTTTACTCACCTCCTTCTGGCTCTGATGGTATCAGTAATTTCCCGAGACAGAGAAAATCCAGACTTCCTTAAAGAGTTCAACTACCTGCCCCAGCAAAATCCAAAATGGGGGGAGACTAGCTGCTCCGTAGAAACTCCCCTCCTGTGTTTGTGTCCAAGGAAACGCAACAAAGGAAACACACTGGCAAGCCTCTTTCATTTCTGCCGCCCTCTAGTTGGCTAAGAAGCAAAGCCCGTGGTGCTTCTGGGCAGCCCATGTGAAAGCCAGAAGGGACAGGACACTCTTGCAGCCAATGAACAGGCAGCAAAGGAAAGAGAAATTCAAGCCACTTCTGATGTATTCAAAGGCATGAGCTAACCAGCACCAACAAAACAGATGATGAGTTGGGCGAAGGGCAGAGTAGGAAGCAGACTTACTTTAATTTTCTCATCAAGTCCGATGTTAGTTTCCAAATGGCACAACTGTTAAAAGACCAAACTTCGCTTTTTCTACCTAGCAGTGCACTTGGGAGCCCAGAAACCTGGGCTCTAGTCCTGCCCATGCTATTGACTGACTGTGTCATCCCAGACCAGCCCCTTCCCCTCTCTGGGATCAGATCCATCATCTACAAAATACAGAGCACGGACAGACAGCGTTTCAGGACTCTAAATGACACACGCAGACAAATATTCATTATCCAAGCTCAGAGTCTCATGAGTGTGGCTGCTTTGCCTTCAAACTTACAAACAGCACCCCTTCTGATGAGTACCTTTCCTGCTTAATTAAGGTATTGCTGCCATACCAATGTCTTCTTTACTTTGTATTCAGAAACATCCTTTGAGATCCACACATTCAACTACCTACTACGTTGTAAAGGAAGTCTTAGAGAGCAATGCTTCTATCATTCTAAGAGAAGCAACAGACGAGGGGCCTCTATCCAGGGTGTAAGTACAAAAGCACCATCACCAAATACTGTGAACCTTGTATTAAGTGCCCACTATGTGCCAGGACTTTACGTGGGTCATTCTAATCCTTGCAACAGCAATAGAGGTACCAGTGCCCCTGCTGACAAGAGCCACGCATGGTGCACGACGCTGCGAAATACAGGCTCTCCACCAGCAAGCATCGCACGTCACTTCCCGCCGGCCAGGCCCTACCGTAAGTGCTTCATGCCTAGTAATTTCTTCAATGCAGATTCTGCGAGGAAGGAGGGATTGTTAACCTTGTGCTACAGATGAGGAAACCCAGGCATACAAAGGTTAAGTAACTTGACCAAGGTCATACAAGTTATATGTAACAGAGTTAGGAATCAAATCCAGAAAGTCCGACCCACACAACCCTTCAAGGAAGATAATGTTCTATGCCTATGGGGATGCTTTCAGCTGTGCATTCCGTGACAAATTCACCTCAGAACGCCACTGTGGCTTAACACGAACACCAGTTTACTTCTCACTCATGCTACATGTTCGCTGCAAGGTGAGGAGCACCTGTGCTTCTCGTAGTCACTGAGCAACCCTGGCCGGCGGAGGCCCCACCGGGAAGGCCACGAGACCGCACGCTTGCTCTTCTCAGCTCCAGCCATGAAGCGACACGGGTCACTTTCCCTCACAGCTCGTTAGCCAGACTTCCCACACAGCCCCACCTAACTACAAGAGGACTTGGAAGTTAGTCTTTCATGTTCTCAGAAGGACAGAAGCCGACGTTAGTAAACACTAGTGATATCTACCACAGGCTGCAAGTATCAAACGCTCAACTGAAAGTTCGGTTCTGCACCTGATGGAAATCAGCATTCCTTCAACAAAGCAGGAGATACCTGCTGGATAGGTAACTAACAGTGTCCATCACAGCCCCTCACCTTAAGATGAAGAACTGGACACTTAGACAGGTTTAGTGATGTACTCAAGGTAACTTAGTAAGAAAGTGGCAGAGCCGGATTCTGAACCCCAGTCTGACTCTAAGGTCTATATTCTTTCATTCCAGCAAACTGCCTCCCAAAAGAAGAACACAATTATTTGGTGATCACCCGCCACTCAGAATTATCCACAGTGGCCCACAGAGCCAGAAGGAGAGAACCGGAGCTAGAGCTCACTACGGACCAGTGCTGCATCATGCAGAAGTGTGGATGTCAGGACTAGAAGGGGCCATCAGACCAGAGACCAGACCACCCTCCTCCACCTCAGCACTTCTCAGACAGAAAGCAGTGTGGCCCGTCAAGTGGAGTACTTTGTCCAAAAGTACCTCGATGATGATGAGAGCGCTTGTGTCATCCAGGGTCCTGGCAGGCAACAGAGAGCACATTAAAAAGATGGAACTGAGGTGTGGGCAGAGTGAAGGAGACCGACAAGGGACTCTGCAGCAGGCCTGGGCCAAGAGTAAGAAGTTGCTACCATCCTGGGGCCTGAAGTGGAAAGGAGAGCAGGGCCTAGTAAAAGCTGGGGCTGTCCGAAAGGGACAACCCAAAAGAAGGTGTGACACAGGTAGAGGGACACAATCCCTGCCAAATGTGACCCAGCAGACAGGGAGCTAGAGAAACAAATGCCCAGACAGCTCTTTCTTTCTGACTCTCTGATCCTCCTCCTTCCCCCATTGGGCAAACCCACAGGAAGCCAGAGGACGAGGGAGCCTGGGTGATGCGATCCATCGAAGCCAGTCTCCAGGGGCCCAGAGCAGGGTAGGGAAGGGTAAAGAGGGGATCTGAAATATTAAACCAAGACTAGCCATTACATTATCTTTCCTTTTTCTTCAACGATTCATTCATTTACTCATTTACCATGCTCAGTGTGAGACATTTTAATTTCCATCAACATTCAAGTTTTGTCTTTAAAATTTTGTAGGGAAAATATGTCACCTATCCAAGTATAATGCTATTTTCATTTAGGAGATCAAGGGTATATTTTAAGGCCATGTTTAGTTCAGCATGAGGTAAAGAAAACTAGATTTTAAAATTCTTCCACAGCTTGACTTCTGGTTAAATACAGCAGGTTGACCACATGTGATACTCATTCTCTCTCTCTCTCCCCCACCCTCCCTCTCAGGAAGCCCCATTAAAACAAAAATAAAGGACTTAAAACAAAAACAATGAGAGAAGAGAGAGGAAGAGGAAGAGGCAAAGGTTCACACAGATTAAGAGAGTAGGAAAGGAGACCTTAGTGGATGAGAACTGTCCACAGATTTTTTGAAAACGGGATGTAAATGAAGGAAGGTATATCAATATGGTAAAGTAGACAAAACTTTAACCTAAGTGCCTGTAGAAGGAGATACCAGTAAAAAGTGAGCCAATTAGCCCCCAAAGAATCCTGGGAAAGCTTAGGGCTTAGAAATACCAGGTACCACAGAAGTTAGGGTCAGATACAGGAAAACAGGAATTGGAAGTCTGTACATGGAAGAGCGGGCTCCCACATTTCCTTCGTCCCATGCAGCTTGCCAAGTAACTATTCCTTCCATTCCTTTCGTCCCTACGAAACAAGATATATACTCTCTGAAGACACTGAATCAGACTCACCCAGGGCACTAGGAACAGGGTGGGGTAAGGCACCTAACAGAAAATAGAGGGATCAAGTGAATGGCAGGAATATATGGAATGGCAGGAACCTAGCCAGCTGACCTCCAATCCCAAAATACCTGCAGGTAGACTAAAGGATGCCATGGGTGAAGGTCACTAGAGGAAATTCCTCTATATACTGGCATTTGGATGTCCTCCAACAAAAAGTCAGTTGCTGCCAATCACTTTGCAGTGAAGCCCACCAGTTGACAAGCTCTGCCTTTCCATCCGACACTTCCGGTCAGCTTTTGAGGGCTCCACTAGAATAGACTGTCAAGTGTCACAAGACATTTGAGGACAGCTTCTAACATGAGAGAGGCTTCAAACAAATTAGAAGAGGGAACCCAGAGGAAACATAAATGTTGCAATAATAGAAGGAAACCTCACATATATTTTAGAATATGTAACACACACACACACATACACACACACACTTTCTTCAGAGAGATAAGAGAAAAAATTCTATCCATAAGCATGAATAGGACACTATGAAAAAGGGAGAGGCGAAAAACAAGGGAATTGATGGACATTGAAAACCTGATCATCAAAATGTGAAAAGGGGGAGGAGGAAGATTAAAATACTTGTCTTCCCAAAAGTAGAACAGAAAGACCAAGAGAGAAAAAGCTACGAAAAGTAGAGAATATTCAAGGAGGTCTAACGTCCAAGTAACTGAAACTTCAGAAAGAAAAAACAAAGGGGAAAATGATTAAATTAGAAAATTCCCCAGAAACTAAGGATATACATTTCCACATTGAAAGGACCCAAGGAAGGACCAGCAAAATGAATGCACAAAGATCTACACCAACTCACATCATCATTAAAATTCCAAATAGTAGTGGTTAAAGGGAAATCCTAAAAGCTTCCAGAGTAAAGGAAGAAAAGTCTCATACAGAGTAGGGGTCAGATCAGCATCAGACTATTCAATAACACTGAAAAGTAGGAGATGATGGAGCAGTGCCTTCAAAATTCTGGGGGGGTGGGGGTGGGGATCAACCTATAATTGTATGTGTGGCCCCACTATCTACTTCCTATGGTGAATTGTGCAATTTTGCCTTACAGCTCATGCTCACTAATATCAGTCTTGACCATAAGATTTGCTCTGGCCAATGAAAGGGGAACAAAAGTGATGCGTTGCCACTTCTAAGCAGAAGCTTTGAGAGTCATCACTAGTTCTGTGAGGGCTCTTTTTCCTCTGCCATGAGAACTGCTCTTCCTGAAAGGGGACTTCCTGTTCAGCCTGGGTCCCAGAATGAAAAAGACCTAGCTAGAGCTGTAGCTGATGCCTGAAGGACACAGGACATGAATAAGAAGGAAACCCTGCTTTATAAACCAGGGAGGTTTTAGAATATTTACAACCATAGCATCACCTACTAAAACAGCTGACTAGTACACTTCCCATACACCTTTACTTGGGAAGCTACTAGAGTGTGTGTTCCAACAAAACAAGTGAGTAAACCAAAAAAAAGGGAGACATGGACCCCAGAAAACTGGGACTCTAAATCAGGAAATTGGCAACAGAAGTCCCAGGATGATACCTATTCAGCAAGCCTGGAGAGCAACTATCCCAGGCTGAAGCAGGAAGTTGGAAAACTGCAGGAAAAAAAACAAATTTATAGGTTATCTGATAGTTGTTCATATTTAGAAAACAACACAGAGAGGGGCGCCTGGGTGGCTCAGTCGTTAAGCGTCTGCCTTCGGCTCAGGTCATGATCCCACGATCCTGGGATCGAGTCCCACATCGGGCTCCCTGCTCGGCGGGAAGCCTGCTTCTCCCTCTCCCACTCCCCCTGCTTGTGTTTCCTCTCTCGCTGTGTCTCTCTCTGTCAAATAAATAAACAAAGTATTAAAAAAAAAAAAAAAAGAAAACAACACAGAGAACTATCTGACAAGTCTGATGAATGTTGTGGAGAAAATAAGGAATCAATACAAAGAGTAGTAGGCAAATAAAAAATTAGGCAATTATTGACCCTGGGGAAATAAAATAGTATTTTTAAAAATGACATGTAAACATAACACATTGGCTTGCCGGTGGATGATATTTAGCAACCTATAATGATACAAACATTAACTTCCATTTTGAAAAAATATGTGATTTACTTACATGAGGACAATAGGGAACATGGGAACATGGCAGGGGCTATGTGGTAGTCATTAGGGCTGTTCCCAAATACTCCAGGTTTCTCCTACCAGGCCCGTGGTAGGCCTGCACTCCCTGGCCTCCTTTCAGATTAAGTGTGGCGATGTGATTTGTTTTGATCAATAAAACATGCGTGAACCTGATTTGTACCATAATTGGGCAGAAGCTTTGAGAGCTAGGATGCAATCCCCCTATCATCTGCCCATTTGGCAGAGATCACGGAATCAGGTGTTGTGATGGAGGCTCCATCAGCCTGGAGGACCAACATGAGCCAGAGGCTCCCTACCCACTTGGGCTGAACATGTAGCATGAGCAAGAAACAAACATTTGTTGTGTGAAGTCACTGGTAATTAGGAGTGGTCTGTCTGCAGCATAAACTAGCCAAGCCTGACTGATAATAGGCCACAAGACAGCCAGATTTTCATCTACCATCATAGGGAGTCAACAAACAATACTTAAAATAATGAATCAAGTAATAGCAGTATGAACATATTATATAAAATACAAAGGTAAATACCAAAAACAATAGCTAAAACCATTAAAAAGTGGTTGCTCCAGAGGAACAGGCTTCAGAGGGAGCAATGCTGACCTGATTGTTTTTGTTCTCACTGTTGTTATAAGCCTGATTTTTAAAAATTATTTGTACCAAAGCATTGATAAAAATTATTTTAAATCATCATTCTAGTGGGGATCCAGTATAAGGAACAAGATACAGGTAGCAGCAAGGCTGTAATATGAATTTCCTCGCCAGTGCTCAGGACTCCCAGTGAGGAAAACATTGTTTTTAATAGAGAAACTCAATTACCCCATGACCCTTCAGACAGGTTCCTTCAGATTAAACACTAACTCTAAACATTTTGTAGGACTTTCACCTCCAGGACCATGATTTCCAAAGCACCAATGATAAAAACAAAAGAAACAGATGAATGAAGAGTTGGGTGTTTTGTTTTTTGTGGGTTTTTTTGAAGAGTTTTTATACTGAGTGATCAGGGATACTCAGAATCAGTCTGTCAGAAGGACTGGGAAATGGTATTATAAAACCATCATGCTAAATTCCAGAAACTATTCTTCTCTCCAAGGGCCGAGTAGAAAGGGGCTCCTCAGGGGCAGCTCTGTGACAACCGGACACCTGTCCAAATAGACCCTAACACCTCCTTGCAGAGATTTTTCTTCCTGAAAGAGTCTCTTTGCTTAAAGAATTTGTGCTGTGCTTCTTTAACAGAGCAATACCTCCTCCCCCTCAATAATTAGCGAGAGAGAGCAGCCCAGGAAGGGCCCGCCCATCTCACAGCAAAGTAATACAGAGATGAAGCAACATGAATAATGGCTATTTCATCAACCAGAAGAGCACTACCGAAGCACCAGGAGAGAGGACCTCCAGTGAACGCCACGTCTCCATAGCAGCCCAACCATGCTCCCTGTCCGAGCGTGGCACCCATTTGGAAGATGGTGTGTTAGCAGTAAGAACAGTGCTTGTGGCTTTGGACCAGTGGGTAATGCTACATATGCCTGGGTCAGGGTGTACTGGGAACAACAGCTCCAGACTCTCAACGCCCAGTGCATTCTTCTTTCTTTCTCTCTTTCTTTCTTTCTTTCTTTTTTAATTTATTTTTTATTTTTTTTAAGATTTTATTTATTTCTTTGACAGAGAGAGACACAGCGAGAGAGGGAACACAAGCAGGGGGAGTGGGAGAGAGAGAAGCAGGCCCCCCCGAGGAGCAGGGAGCCCGATGCGGGACTCGATCCCAGGACCCTGGGATCATGACCTGAGCCGAAGGCAGACGCTTAACGACTGAGCCACCCAGGCACCCCAGCCCAGTGCATTCTTAAATGGCTCGATCTTTGGCTGCTCTTGCAAGCCTACTCATCTGATCATGGCTGCTTGTGAAGTAGAACCACATACATGAGCCAAACTGCTCCTTTGTATCGGAATTGGAAGTGAGGTGTTCACACTTAGTTTTAAATATGGATCTCTGTATGTTCTGGGACATGACAATATTTCCAAGACAGTAATGAAATCAAACTGTAAATTTCTGACTGGGGAGTAGGAGCAAAACTATCCAACTTTGCTATCCTTCCTTCCCAACCTTTCCTCCAAACCAAATCTCTCCCTTCCCTAAGCCAAAGATATACCACATACATTTCAGACTACTGCAGAGCTCTAGTTCCAAGCCATACAGGATGCTCTAACCTCTGACTTACGAGGTCCCTAGGGCTGAGGATCACAGTTTTGGTTTTAATAGCTTTGTCTTCCACCTCCTGCTAAACTAAAGTTCTAGGAATGTCAACAGAATTGTTACCATGGATCCAACCTCTTGAATTCACGGGATACCCAAATCAACTTCAGAGAGTAAAAAACTCAACTCTTAAAAATCTGACCCACATCTACCTCCCAGTCTTTACTCAAGTAGCTTCCTGCCAACACGCACACCACACTCCACTGTACTACATTGCTTGTGATTCCCCAAGCCAATCGTGTATTTTCCTGCCCTCAACCTCTGTTCATGCCAGTGCCCTGACCTGGAATTTTCTAGCCAGTGCTTAGTGTTACAGTTATTTGTTGATGTGTCTTCCTCTCTTACTAGACTGTAAGACAACCAGAGAGCAGGGACTGGGCCTGTCTCATCTGTGTATTCCCAGCACTCAGCATAGCTCCTAGGCAACAAAAGGTACTCAATACATTTGTGCTAAAAAATCTTAACAGGTACCACAAACCATTTGCCAATTTCTTAAAGTAACAAATGTACCAACTGAAGCGTACTAGTCCACACGATGCTTCAAAATGGTCAGTATGAAGGCTTGTATACCCCATATAGGACCTAAAGAGCCTAAACAAACAAACAAATTGGGATGCTCTCAGATCCCAGCTTAAAAGAGAGAGAGAGAGAGAGAGAGACAAAGGAAACCTTATTTCTCAAAATACTACTTCAGGGTGGCCAGAGGCATGAGGAGCTCATGGATGTCTTCTAACCCCAAAACAAAGGTACAATGTATGTTTCTGGGACCTCTGGGAGCCTGGAGCAAATGACCACTCTAGATGGGATTCTGTTTCTCACCCAGGCATTGAGAAATCAGAAATGTGGCAGGAGAACATAGCCATAGTTCTTAAGTAATGGATCTGTGATGCTCATTGAGTTGAAACAAATGCAGAATAAGTGGAAACAAAGTATACTCTCCCCCCTCAATGCAAAAGGGTGGCCCAGGAGTCCAGGTGGCCCACAGCAACACCAAGGATGGCCTACGAGCGAACTAAAAGACCAAATTCTAACATTTACCACATCCACAGGGCAGAAATGCCACAACAGCTCCTCCAAACCCCCGTGAATTGGTCTGAGGGCTTTAAGCACCACAGATGTCATTAAGAACTTTTAAATTAGATATGCTGTGGGTAATATAGAGATGACAGAGTGCTATTTACACCATAGGTCAAACGCCACCCGACTTTAGACGTCACCAGAGTCTGCTGATAGGTACCTTTAGACATAATTTTTACCCAAAAGTCTGTTGCCCTGAAAGAAAAATGCCACCTGTGAGCTTCTACGTTAAGTGGCGGAAGGCAGGGGTAGAGAAAGAAGTGGTGTGGGAGAGAGGGCCAGCGGGCTGACCACAGTCACTGTTATTCATGTAATGGCACTTGTCTGGCCTTCCCAAGGACCATGAAGTAAATCCAGCTACCATCTGCCAGAAGCAGGAGCAATTCAAGTCCATTTGCCAGAAGGGCAAGGACAAATTCCGTGGGTATGGAAAGAAACATCACCTTTGGGTCCTAAAGAGGGACCTGGGCAGAATGACTATTAGGAAAACAAAAAGGAGACAACTATTTTTTTTAAAAGATTATTTATTTATTTATTTATTTGAGAGAGAGAGAATGAGAGACAGAGAGCATGAGAGGGAGGAGGGTCAGAGGGAGAAGTAGACTCCCTGCCGAGCAGGGAGCCCGATGCGGGACTCGATTCCGGGACTCCAGGATCATGACCTGAGCCGAAGGCAGTCGCTTAACCAACTGAGCCACCCAGGCGCCCCGAAGACAACTATTTTAAAAAGATACATGATGGTGCCTCTTTAATATTCACAGTATCCTGTGCTGAAGGTTAGAAGGTATTTAGAAAATAATCAATAACCTTCTCTAAGAGCTTTTGGGGAAAATGGTGGTAACCCTTTTGTCGGCTTCTCCTCGGTCATGTGCCAATGACACACGGCAGCTCTGAATTTCTCCCAATGACAATTCACCCTGGAGAAACTATTTCACACTGGACTGCAGAGGAAAGAGAAAATTGTCAAAAAGCTAGAGCTGCCAGATTTTGCTAATAAATCTGGACAGTTAGCTGTTTGTTACCACATAGCATTTTATTTCATAGGAGGCTGGCAAATCCCTTGTGGCTTCCTCAGTTGATGCTTCCTCGAGAGAGGAGGCAGGAATTGTGAGTGGGTTCAAACCCAAGTGAGGTACAAGACGTCCACTGTTTTCCATGGATGTGTAACTGGATTATGGGATAAAGTAGACCATTTCCCATGTTTTACAGCAGAACTTTCATAGTGATAGTGAGGACTCCAAAGACTTCAATGCCAGGAGAGCAGGAAAAGGAGAATGAGCACAGATCAAACAGACTCAGAACTTGGAGGACCACAGAGTTGTCCCCAGTAGGGCTTACTGACCAAGTTACAACGATTGAAAAAAAATAATGACAAACAAAAGCTAGCTATTTCAGAATGCAATCTGGTTAGGAAAGACCCTGCAGCAGTGGCAACACTAATCATCAGCCCCAGGTTTCCACAAGGTTTTAGTTGGATTAGACCCTAGCTGGCAGCAAGCCAGACAGAGCCCAGCACCCCAGGAAAGGCCCAGCCAAGCCTAGGCTGCACGTCAGAGCCCCAACCAAGGAGGAGGAGAGCCTTCAGTGGGTTCCTGGAGCACATCCCAGCTTCACCCACACCATCATGTCAACAGGAAGGCTGCAGATTCATAAGCCCCCATGGGATTCAGGGGCTCTTCCCACGGGTACTTAATACTTGAGGTATCAGACTAATTCCAGATATTTACCAGTTGGGGGGGCGTGGCTTCTATCCTGCCAACCCTTAGTTCTTGATGCTTCAAGTACGAAGAGTCACTGAGTCTTCTGGCTGCTGACGTTTGCGTACCTACCCTGATAGGGGCTAGGGCAACAACAATCTGACAATCAGGTGGCAGGACTGGAATGCAGGGTCTACCTCACCACTGTGCTCTGCCAAGAAGGTCATCCACCCACCATGTGGGGCATCCAGTGCCATGTAAAGGAATGGAATTCAGCCTTTGATTCAATGACCCTAGGGCATTAGCTCACATTATATCAATATCTAAATGATACCAACAGATAAAAAACCTAGCATTAACATTTCAGTGTCAGTGGCCTCAAAGAAAGCCTCAACATATGTACCAGATGGATTCACTCTTTTAGATTTAGTTCCCTTCTCTCAGCAAACTCCTGCAATACCAAAGGAATAATTACTGCTCAGTGGAATACTGCAGAGTGCTAGCCAAAAAATAAAGTCACATCAATTTAAACCGGCAAATGTGAATTTTTGGAAGAGAAAAGTATTCTCTTTCCAGAGGCAATTATTTGTCTCTTCAGAAATGTTTGCCAATATAAAATCCCCCTCCCCCACTGTGGAACTCAAAAAATGAGAATCTCAGCAGTGTATCTGCTTGGAAGGGGCTGGAAGGCGCCAGGCAGAGGGCAGAGATGGCTTTGCATGGAGCCCCACGCATTGCTAAAGGGTGGACAACATAAATCTAAAACTCATGTGCAGCTGAAGGCATACTCCCAAAGGAAATGGCAGGATGATTACCATTTTCTTCATGTATGCCCCACCTGACAATTACAAAGTACTTTTGTATACATTCTCTGACCAGAGCCGCCCGACATCTCTGCAAGGTAGGGAGGGCAAGAACTGTTAGGTCCATTTTGCAGCTGGAGAAGCTGCGGTGGGACTGCTGGAACAGCCGTCTGATGGACCTCGCTTCAGACCTGCCTCTGTCTCACAACCATGGCATCGCCCAGGTGGCAGTGGACATATTTCACCCCTCCACTGGCCACCACACCTCAACCACACCAGCCCCTGCTCTTAATTCATCAAGGAAAACTGCCTGTATCTTAGGTTTGGAGGCAGCTATGCAGAGCCGTTCACATCCACACCCAACTTCCTCCTGCTCGAGGCTGCCAGCAGGTCTAGTCGAACTGTCACTGGACACGACAGGAAGCACCTAAGAAGGAAGCAGTAATGGCCCCATGGCTACAGCTTCCCCACACCCCAAAGAGCCACCAAAGCACTAACAGCCACCTGGTACCTCAAAGAGCCATGATTCACCCCCACCCCACCCCCATCCACATAGACATTTAGAACATCTGTCAACAGTATCACTCTTAGACTGGAATAGCCAGGTCCCTGCCCTAGGCATGACACTTTACAGGGCCTGCCTCTGGCCCTGCTTTAGCCATACCACTCCCCATACAGCAAGGAGACTATGGGGTCAAGGGACTTGCCTACTCAAACTCTATGCTTCCCTCTTCTATAGTATACTCTCAGAATATCCAAGACCTTGAACTCCCTGGCCATATATCCCAAGCCTGTGCCATGGCCTGTGCCATCCTCTTCCCTAGCTCTGTCTTCCCAAGGATGGGCACAACCCTAGGCCTAAGGGGTTACGGGGGGTGGCCATGGGACAGCTGTTGCCCTTCAACCCAGTAAGGCTGGAGTTTGAACATTTGGGCTATAATAATACTTCCCAAACTTGAATGTGATTGTGAATCACTGGAATCTTATTAAAATCCAGATCCTGGTTAAGGGGCACCTGGGGGGCTCAGTCGGTTAAGCATCCGACTCTTGATTTCAGCTCCAGTCATGATGTCAGGGTCATGAGATAGAGCCCCACATTGGGCTCTGTGCTGAGCATGGAGCCTGCTTAAGATTCTCTCTCTCCTTCTCCCACACATTCTCTCTCTCTCAAAAAAAAAAAAAAAAAAAAAAAAAAAATCCAGATAATCCAGGTTAAGTAGGCCTAGAGTGGGCCCTGAGAGTCCATAGTTCTAACAAGTTCTGAGGCAATGCTGATGCTCTAGACTGGGACTTTGTGGAGCAAAGCTTGTGTCTATAGGCATGTGCAGAAGGCCCCTCAGGGTAAGGACAGAGCCAAGAGATTGGACAGAAGGGGGAGCTGGCTGTCAGTGCGCCCTTGTCCCAGGCCCACCAAAGTTAGGAGTGGCCTTGTCTTTCATCATGTCAAGAAGTATCAAGAGTATGTCAACCATCTCTGGACACCAAAGGAAAATGGTCAAGTGGGAAATACCATTTGTTCCTCCTTCAAAGCCCCGACATCCCTTCCATCATCACCTCCCATGCCAGAAACTGGAAGACTACCCCCTGTGACCCTACACAATGACATGCGTCAATTTCCAATATCAACTGTCTCCTTCCATGGACATTCACACAGTGGTTTACTCCCTGCCACCGTATCTGGCTCTCAGAAATCATATATTCCACCTTGCTCTGGTCAGTACAAAGACTAGAGACACAGAATTCAAGAAAGCTGGAGAAGAGATACTAGATTCTTAATGACAACATACCTTCTACCAAGTAATCCCATGTACTCCCTGGCCTGAGGGGGAAGGCAGGACACTAGGCAGACCTGACCCATGTGCTGGTATGGACTAACACATAGCTGAGAGGCCATAAAGCCCCAGCCTCAGTCACTGGTCCACTAATTAGTTTGGGACAATCAACATTCAAGCTACCACACCCACGTGAGCAAGTCTGGAGTTTTTTCTGCCTTTTATCATTGTAAAGAGAAGGGTAAAAATAAAAATAGACACAAAACCACAGAAATATTGTTTAATTGGAATATTCAACTGGGGAAGCAAACTACCAAATGCATTCCCAAAGTAAGGTTTTCAAAACTTTTTCAACATGAAATCACTTAAATCCAGTGGTAGTGTGGGCTCATATAAAACTTCCTGTGGCGTATGAGATGGGGGTTGGCAGCGCAAAGCCATGTTTCCTTGGGACCCATTGACTGATATACACAGAGGCCCCCAGGGTAGCTCCAAAGGGCCCCCTTGGGAAATCACCAATGAAGCACATGTCACTTCTAAAGGTCAGACTTTCTTCCTAATCTCACTGATCAGCACTGAGGTACAAGAGAAGCAAAAAAAGAAAAAGAAGTCAGAGGAAGGAAGGAAGTCATGCCACAGCAGTCTGAGGAGGGGGTCATAGAGCTGCCAAATGTTTAAATAATGCATCCAAGTGAAGCCTCATGATTACCTGAGGAATACAGAGAACGCAGTCTGAGTCCTAATTCGGCAACTAACTCACTGTGTGACCTTAAATAAGGTCCTTCCCTTCTCTGAGCCTCAGACAAAAGATCCAGATGGCCTTTGTCCAGCTCTGATGCTCTGGGATTTTGTGATATTTCAGGAGTCCATATTTAAGTGAAGATTCATGGTCATACCATCCATCACAGATAGATGCTAGAGGAAAATAAGAAAGGAAAACTTTATGTTGTTCTGCTGGCACAGTTCTGTGCTTTTGTTCAGAAACTCAAAGCATTTTAATAGCTCATTCCGTTGGATCTGTAGCAGAAAAACAAAAAGGAAATTAATCTTGAAGAAATCATATGTCTGCAATCTTTGATTATCTCTTACTCTGTAAAGTTTCAGCTACTTCTGCACATTGCCAGTCCTTATTGACTTCTAGATAGAAGGAGAGAGAATAGTGTTTGACTTTTGGTGGAGAGGGAGGTGGTCTTTAGGGTATAAGACTGAGGAGGCAGAGAGACCACCAGAAAGCATTTGTACTAGTCTACATTAGAGATGATGAGGACCTGAACCGAAGTCTTGTCAATGGAGGTGAAAAGGAGAGGACAGATCCAAGCAGTATTCAGGAAGACACACTGACAGGACTGGCTGCTGGAGTTGAGGAGGAGAAAGGGGAAAATGAAGGCCAAGTGTCTTACCTGGGTGATGACATGCATTGACAGTGCCATTATTCAAGTGATAACTAAGAAGGAAAAAGAGATTTGAGAGGTAGGCTGATGAATTAAGGTTGGAATGCTGACTGGGGAATGCCTGTGGACCATCAGGTGGAAATGTCTAGCCTGCATGTGGGCATACTGGTTGCAAGTCCCACAGGCCTAGGCAGGATCACATGCAACCATGAGATTAATTTGGGGGTCCTCAGCACCATAGGGCTCCCTCAGCGGGCCTCCTTACACTTCTGCCACACTGCCTCATTTATTCATCAAAATATTTAGAGCCCCTACTTACTTTGCTAGGAAAGGAAATACACAGATGAATAAAAACAGACATGGTCTCTGTCCTTGTATAGCTTATAGACTAGCAGGGGAGATAATTAACAAGAAAAAAGATGCAAGTATCATTTTAAATTGTGACAAATATTATAAAGGAAGCAAATGGGTATTGTGATCAAGAATACCGGGGGGGGGGGGGGGGCTCTTGAAAAGGCCTTTAAACCAAGACTTGAAGGGCATTCCTGGACAAGAAACAGAACATGCGAAGACCTAGAAGCAGGAAGAATCTAGTCACCAAGCTGGGATACCGACTAACGGGGGTTCTGTGGTATGCCTAGAATATTTGCTGCTGCTGTTACTGATATTTAAATGATAGTACTAAAATGCTGCAATAAGGCATGACTGTAACATTATACCAAAGCCAAAACACTTGATGCCTATGAAATGGTGTTTAACAATTTTTTGTTGTCACTGATGGGACTGGATAGTGATGGTTACATGACTCAGATGGAATATTAACTTGAACAGAACTTAAATAAAAATGCCACAGAGCTCTGTATTCCATTACTAATAGCTCCGATTGCCTCAAATCTCGCCAGCACACTGAAGTCACACTCTGGGCTAAGTCACCATTCTGTAGGATTTCAGTCAAACACTGTTACTCAGGAAGCAATACTTAAAATAACATTCCTTTTAATGATTAAATAGAGGGTTGGCGTAAACTGCAAAACAGAAAAAAATTCTATGTAGCCATTCAGGAAAGGATAAGTAGGTTGTGTTTTGCAATTCCTTCCTGGTGGGTTTGCAATTATTCCACAGCATGACAGCTAAAATGCCTAAGAACTCACTTACCTGAATCTCAATAATAATTAGTTCTCTATCCTTTGTATGTTCACTATGAGTTCTGTTGACCTCTCCACATGGAAAGACTGAGTTTACCCATTTACAGTTCTAAGTATTTATTCCTTGCAGGCAAACAAAAGTGTGCTGGGGGTTGAACAATTCCTGGCCAGCAGTGTGTATTTTAACTAAGATGTTTAAGATGCATCAGTTGAATAATTAATGTATAAATCTTAGCCGGCTGGGTAAAGAAAATGAAAACCAGGTTTATTTGTTATAGACAAAGATTTAGCTACGTTAAAGTCTTTCTGCTTTAAAGATGAGCCTCTAGGGGCGCCTGGGTGGCTCAGTCGTTAAGCGTCTGCCTTCAGCTCAGGTCATGATCCCCGGGTCCTGGGATCGAGCCCCGCATCGGGCTCCCTGCTCAGCAGGAGGCTTACTTCTCCCTCTCCTACTCCCCCTGCTTGTGTTCCCTCTCTCGGTGTGTTTCTCTCTGTCAAATAAATAAATAAAATCTTTAAAAAAAAAAAAAAGATGAGCCTCTATGTCCAAAAAGGCAAAAGACAGAAACACTACTCTTTGTAGTGCAATTAAAGAGGAAATTAACAAATTGTGCTCATTTGTTACACTGGTAATTTGTCTGAAAATTGTGGTATTGCAGTATTACAATTTGGGTGCGGGACAGCATGCAAATGAAGAACTCACCAGCATTTACCAACTATTCGCTTATTCCCTTGTTTGTAAAACTACTCCGAAATACACGGCCTGCCTGTGGTAAGCTATAATTAAGGCTATTTTTTATAATTAAGGGCTATTTTTAAATTAACATTTTAAAGTCCACTAACAGCCCCTATGTCTTTGGTCTCAGCCCGGCAGGACTGACTGGGGGGTGGTGGGGAGGCACCCTCCAAAGAGGGCAGCCCATCTTACTACAGCCTTCAGCAAACGAGCCAGGTGCGATTTTGGCAAAGGACCGAAGCTCTCCGGCTGGCTGGGGGTGTGTGCATCACTAGGGGACTAGCAGCCCCATCGGGGTCCCTGGAACACAGTGGGCCTCTGGTCTAATAGCTACTGCACCTACAGAGGCCGAGGAGCACAACTGTTCAACTCTTGTCACTGCTTTGTGCCATTTCCACAAATGTTTAAATGGCCCAACAGAGCACAGACTATCTGTTAACACCCCTGGCTCTGGCAAACAAGCAAGGGAAAGGATCTGACTATTTGTAGTTTGATTTTGACTTTGAGGCTTTCCATAAGTTCAGCTCAAATGTAGTGCTGAGACTGTATTGCTTTTCCTCAAGTCAAACAAATCAAATGCCAAAGGCCACAGAATTCTTTTCTATGCTTTAGAACTCACAACTGATAGATGAACCATACGTCTTTATCATCTCAATTCTCATTTTATACATAGGGAAACTGAGGCTCTGAAAGATTAGATGACTTGTCTAAGAGCACTGGCTAAAAACCAAGAGTTTTGGCACCTCCTGGCAGGGTTCTTTCCAACACGCTACATATCACCTCCTAAAGTTGGCCTGCTAGAAAACAAATGTCCAAGCAGTGAGTTGTATGGAGTAATTTACTAGTATAAACAGACATCTATGAGGTTATAAGTGAATATAAACTCCAAGGCTTCCATAGAACAGCCTGATTATGGAGCTGCTCAGCTTCCCTCTGTGGTCAGACCAAAGCTTAAATCCTGCTGGGATACCATGACCCAAGCAGGTTTGACTAGCTTAGACTTGGACTATGCACCCATCATTCTGTGTATCTGTTACCTTCAATTCTGACATATCTTCCTGTGGTCTAGCTCATGACCTAACCCTCTTTAGCTTCCTGTTTTGGCTTGTTCATAGATTCTCTTTCTCCCTTCTTCCCAACTTCCATCCCAACCACATTCCCTGCCCTTGTATCTTCCACCCCGACTGCAGCCCCACCTAGACCTGTCATCTCAGAATTTGAAGTCCAGGTCACCACAGGCCCTCTTTCGTGATCTACCAGTTCTTGTGGATGAAGACCAGGGGCAGGGAGTGAGGTGGGGAAGGCAAGAGTATTTAAGCACTCACTTTTTCAAACTATCTACTAGAAGCTTCACTCGACCACCCCTTGGCATCATTAGATGCAATGAAAAAGGATAATCAAAAGCTAACCCAGGGCCTCATGAGATTGGGAAGCACTTGCTGAATGAAAAGATGAAAGTAAGCTACTCCCACAATTAGGGCTGAGTCTGTTTTCTTATATTCTTGGCTTTTCAAAGTAGTTTGCCTCTATATGGTTTATAGCAACTTTTTCCCAGCTAGACTATTTGCTAGATATGGAATTACAATTATTTGGGAACGACTGTTTTGGTGATGTTTTTAAAAGAGCCAGGAAGTGGGGCATTTGCCTGGCTCCATTGGTAGAACATGCAACTCTCAATCTCAGGGTCATGAATTCAAGCCCCACGTTGGGCATAGACTTTACTTATAAATAAATAAATAAATAAATAAATAAATAAATAAATAAGAGCCAGGAAGTCACCTAAATTATAAAGATAACTCATGAAACAGCATAGGTGGACATGTTCCATTTACAGAAATAATCTCTGTGTACAGAAAGTTAGCAAGTAAATTAGGCCTCCTTTTAGCAAATGTGTTACACTAGTAATTGGCAATAAAATAAGTACATAAAAATATAATTCAATTCAAACTATTGCTAAATTTGTGATAATTCAATCATGGGCTGGCATATTTTACCTTTCATCTATTTAAAAAACAACAACAACAGGTTTCTGAGTAAATTAGTATAAACATGAGCTCTTAGGGGATGTTTAACCCAGTTCAGAGAACAACCTGTTTCCAAGCTCTCTGACAACATTCATTTGCATAGAAATAATTAGTGTGCTAATTTCAAATGATCTTTACCTACTCATTGTAGCATACTCTAGCAAGACCTCTACTTGACAATATTGTTAGCTGTTTATAATATCATTTCTGGTTGCAAATAATAAAGATCAATCATTTTAAAGTAACCTATAACTCAGAATTGTTGAGACATCAGAATGCCCAGACTTCCTCCCCAACCCCCATCCCACCCCCCTCCGCTGCCTCTCTATGTGAGAGAGGTCTTAACTGCACCACACACTTTTCAGCATCCACCAAATGGTCATTAAAGAGCATTAGAGCATTTAGAATAAAAACGTCTATAAATGCCCCATGCAGTAAGACCTGAAGCAGTCTGCCTAGTTATTAGGGTTACATAAATCAAGACTCCACTTAGGAACCAAAATGCCTAGGGCTTTTAGAGATTTTAAAGAAAAAGAAATAACTATGAACCTGTATTGCTTTTATAATTTTTAAAAAATCTAAGTAGTGTAAAAATTCTCAGAAAAAGGTAAAGAAGTGTTCTGGGGCGCCTGAGTGGTGCAGTATGTTAAACGTCTCTTAGTTTTGGCTCACGTTGTGATCTCAGGGTTATAAAATAGAGCCCTGCGTTGGGGCCTGTTTCAGATTCTCTCTTCCTCTCCCTCTGCCCCTCCGGCTCATTCTCTCTCTCTAATAAATAAATAAATCTTAAAAAAAGAAGTGTCCTAATAACTCAAATATTATGTTAGCCACGAAGGAGCGCTCAGAGGTCATCCAGGGTGACTCTACCGCTAGCAACAAAACTCTCAGCAGAAGCCCAGAAACCTAGCTTCTGCTTAAAGACCCCAGGAGTCTCAGACCTTCCCCTCTCCCAAAACTCTTCCCATCATTCAACAGCTCAGAGGCATCGGTCTTTCCTCATACTAGGTCAAAATCTGCCTCCTTGTAATTCCCACATATTGGTCCCAGTTTCTTGGGGGAGGGAAACGAATGTTTTTATGGTTCTTTACATGGTAGTTTTCACAGACATGTTCTCACTGGATCTTCCTAGTAACTCTGTGAGGTGGATAGCCCTACTACCCTGGCTTTACAGGCAAAGACCTGGAGGCTGAGAGGCCGGGAGGAACCCGCTCAGGGCTGCAGAATGGCCGAGCTTTACCGCAGGTTCCCCAACTCCACCTTTCATGCCCTGTTCACTACCCCACCTTGCGTTACTGCAACACTCGAAACAAACACACAAAAAGCTTCTGCTTCTCCATGACAACTACCTCTGAAGACAAAAAGGGATAGAATCCTTGAAGATGCACACTGCACACACTCTCTCTGAGAGATCTCTGTTACTCCCATGACTTCAACCCCCCCTCCACGGGGAGAGGGTCCAGGTGTGTACCTCCAGCCCAAGCATTCGCCCTGAGCTCCAGAACAAAACAGCCACCCTCCCATCTGGATGGCCTATAAAACCTCAGATACAGCAGGTCCCATGCTGAATTTATCTATTATTCCCCCATTCTCTGTTCACACTCCATTTCTGATCTTGGTCAGAAGTACTACCCTCTTCTCAAATCTACCTGCCTCCGTGTAGATCACCACCAGCGTGATCCAATATGACAATGTCCCTCTCCTGCTACCAACCTCCCAATGTCTTCCTATTGCCTCCAGAAGTGAATGTCAAACCCAGCTGATCAAGAAAATCACTGGGCATGTGGATGGGACATCTTTATATTTTTTAAGTGCCCTGGGCAATTTGAATGAGTCAGCAATGGTTGGGAGCTAATGGTGTACCAGGCAAAGTTAACACCCTCAATGGCTTGATTGCTGCCTACCTGTCTAGTCACCATTCCTGCCACTTCCCCCTTGGCAACGAACACTCCAGCAATTCCAGAACATACCATATTGGATGTCACCTCTGCGCCTGCACTGATGCTGACCTCTCAGCCTAGAATGTTCTACTTTTGACCAACCTCTACTGGCCCTTCAAATTTTAACTGAGGTGTCACTTCTTCAAGAAGCCTCTCATGACCTCATTAGACTGGATCAGGCATCCCCCCTACTCTGTGACTCCATAGCATTGCAGAGAGTTCTCTATCATGACACTTAGCACATTGTGTTGAAATTATTTCCCCAGGTGTCTGGCCCCTTGACAAGCCTATAAGCTCCCCAAAACTGAGGAACATATTTATTCATCACTGGCAAGTGCCTGTCACATAACAAGTGCTTAGTAAATGTTGACCTGTAATGAGCCTGATTTCAGGTTGAGGCTCTTCATTGACTAACTCAAGAGTTGGATTTTAGGAAACTCAATTCACAGGCTTGGGTCTCAGTTCCCACATCTGTACAATAGGATAATAAATCCCCATGCTCATTCAGATGCCAAACATGTGAATGTCCACTAAGTGCCAAGTACTGGGTTATGTGACAATTGAATGAATCAATTAATATATGTGAAGCGTTTCTATAAACTGTTATACAGTATTGCAAAGACATTTCTACAATTTTAGTTTTCCCTTAGTCTCTCTGAACCAGAAACAACAATTTTCATTCCATAAAACCAAAGTCTACTAAGTATTAATCCCCATTAGGCTCACCAAGGTATCAGGGTAAGAAAGCCACTTAGTCCAGAAGGAAGTGCACTGGCCTAACTGGGATTGGAGGTCCACTGGGGAAAGCATAACATAGTGAGAATCCACTCTAGCAGGGGCAGTGCTAATCTCCCAAGGACAAAGACTTTATAGCTGAACATTACTGAAAAAAGGTCACTGAGCCACAGTCCACCCCCCCACCACGACTTCTGTCTTCCTGTGCTCAGGTTTCCATGGTAAAGGGTATAAAATCCAATGCAGCAGGCTACACTGGGCTCAACAACCTGACTTCCTAAGACTCTTCCAGGTCTTCCTGAAGCCTATCTAACAGGTGAGTAATTGGTCCCCTGAGATTTTCCTGGGAATCTCACTCCCAGGAAGAGCAGTCTTAAAGTTCAGTTCCACAGAGCCCAGGGAAACCACACTGATGTGCTGACCCTGATGAATCTGAGCCCAGATTAGCTCTGGGCTTTCTCTACCAAACTGCACTGTTGCCCCTGAGGGATTGTATTCTGCAGGCCCAGAGGGGACCATAAACTCCCCAAAGCCCTGGGACTAGAGGTTCTTGGACATGTTCTAAGCTCCTACTCTCTCCCACTGAGTTGTTCATCCCCTAGAGGGAGGTCCCAGTCCATAGATTGTTTCTTGGAACCCCAAGCCCTACAGCCACCTAGTGATGACACCATGTGGCATAAAAATGCCCATCCCCCTAAAGGGATCTGATCTCTCACTGCTCCAGAAGTAACTCTTAGAGTTGGGGGAGCTATCAGAAGTTACACCAAGAGCTAGGCAAAGAGGGGATGGAAGCACTTCTTTCATGTACAGAGCCCCTAGAAAGCATTAAGTCCAAGTTCACTGAAACAGATTCTTATCAATCATCCCCTCTGATACCAGCCAGGTGATCATGCCTACCTCCAAGAAACCGCAAGGTTTGAGCTTGTCGACTAGGAGAGAAAATAAAAGATGTGAAATCTCTGTTATCATATTATTTCACACTCAATGCCACATACAGTTAGACTTCAGGGACCACAATTCAGCCCATGGAACATCTTAATCATTCATTCAATAAATATTTACTGAGCACTTATTATATAGCTGGAAAAACAGCCACAATCTGTCCTTGAAGAGCTCACAGCCTAGAAGGGAAGACAGACACATAAACAAAAGAGTTACGATATGACATTGTGTGAAGTACAGAAGAATCCCAGAGCTGGATGTAGTTCACTGTGCTGGAAAAAGGCTTTCCAGAGTAGGGGACACCCGGACAGGGCTTTGAAGAACAAAGGCAGACAAGGCAGGCAGAGGAGTCTGAGCAGAGGGAACATGTTAAATGTCCAGAGTACTGCTGGTACCTAAGATAAGATGGGGGTGGGAGAATAAGGAGAAATGAAACTAAAGGAGTAGGTAGGAAGCCCGACAATATGCCAGGCTAAGCTTGAGCTATATACCCTTTAGGAAAGTGAGGCACCACCAAGAAGACTGTAAATATTTTCCTCTTTTTATTTTGTTGTTGTTTATTGTTGTCTTTGTTTTTGTTTGTTATTTGCAGTGCAATGGCATGGCTAAATTTTCAGTTTGGAAAATCACTTGGTGTCAGTGGTCAGGGTGGAGGGGGCTGCAGGGACATGGTGAGAAACTAGACACAGGAAGACCAGACTGAAGAGCACTGAAATAATCTAAATGAGAGATGATAAAAGCTGGAACAAAGAAGTAGCATGGGGATAAAAACCACAGATTAGACTTGTGAATGTTTGGCTTTGGGGAGAGAGAAAGAGGAGAATGATGGCCAGATTCTGTCCTAAGAATATTTGATGGCTGGTGCTACAATCAACTGGAAATATGAGAGGTGGAGCAAGTCTAGGGGCAGTTGAGACAGGAATAGTTCAGTTTAAACACTAAGTTTGAAAAGTCTGTGCAGTGGCAATGTCCTGTAGATAAGTGGATGAATGTGTCTGAAGTTCTCAAGATATTTCAGGACTAGAAATATATATTTGGGAGTTACAAGTGGGTAAATGATAGTTTAAATCTTGGATGACATAAAAATAACCAAGGCAGAAAGTTATACACTGATCACAAATGAGGATGGTCAAGAAAGGGGCAGGTCATTCAAGGGGCAGGTAAAAATAACCTGAGATCAAATGATCAGAGATAAGAGAAGAGGAGAGTAAGGGATTGAGAAAGTCAAAAGAGGATAGAGATCAAGAAGTCAAAAGTAAAGAGAAAACAGATGCAAAATATTTATGAAAGTAACACAGAACTTGGCAATGAATCAACTCTTCCCTATCCTGTTTCTCTTACATGCAGATACGATGCCAAGTTTCAAGTTTGGGTCATTAGAGGAATAATGGTATAATTAACAGAATCAAGAACACAGGAAGAATAAATAGCTTGGGAGGAAAGCTGATGAGTTTCAGTTGGGATATACTAATTTGGAGATGCAATCAGGACCTTAGTGCCTAGTAAGGAGACGGGAATCTGAGACAATCTCAGGAGAAAGGTCAGAGTTGGAAGTAAGTATTTGGAAACCATCTGTCTGAAGATATTAGTGGAATCCGTGGAATTCCCATGGAAGAGAATATCAATAGTGAAGAGGAAAAGAATATATGTGAATGGCCAATAAGCATATGAAAATATGTTCAACGTTGAGTCATTAGGGAAATGCAAACTAAACACAATGAGATATCAATCTACACTGACTACACTGGCTATAATCAAAAAGACTGACAATAATAACCAGTGTTGGTGAGGATATGGAGAAAATGGAACCCTCCTACATTGCTAGTGGAATGTAAAATGGTGCAGCTGCTTTGAAAAAGTCAGGCAGTTTCTATGGAAAACAGTTTAGCAGTTTCACAAAAAGTTAAACATAGAATAGTCATATGACCCAGCAATTCCACTCCTAGGTATCCACCCAAGAGAAATGAAAGCATATGTCCAAACAAAAACTTGTACATAAATGTTCATAGCAGCATTATTCATAATGACCAAAAGGAAACAACCCAAGTGCCCGTCAACTGCTAAACAGATAAACGAAATATAGTATATCCTTACAATGGAATATTATTTAGCCATAAAAGGGAATTGGACTTTATTAAATTTTTTATTTTATTTTATTTTTTTTATTATTTTTTTTAAAGATTTTATTTATTTATTTGAGAGAGAGAATGAGAGAGAGAGCATGAGAGGAGGGAGGGTCAGAGGGAGAAGCAGACTCCCTGCAGAGCAGGGAGCCCAATGCGGAACTCGATCCCGGGACTCCAGGATCATGACCTGAGCCGAAGGCAGTCGCTTAACCAACTGAGCCACCCAGGTGCCCTAAATTTTTTTTTTTTAATTGTGGGGCACCTAGCTGGCTCAGCGGGTGGAGCATGCGACTCTTGATCTCGGGGGTTGAGTTCAAGCCCCATGGTGTGTGTAGAATAGCTTAAAAATAAAATCTTTAAAAAAGTTTGTTTTTAAATTGTGCTTTGTGAAAGACATTGGTAAGAGAATGAAAAAAAGAAGCCACAAGCTGGGAGAAACATTTGCAAAATAACTATCTGATAAAGGACTTGTATCTAAAATATACAAAGAACCCTTAAAACTGAACAACAAAGAAAAAAAATCCAATTTAAAAATAGGCAAAGGATCTGAACAAAAACCTCACAAAGAGGATATACAGACGGCAAGATGCTCCGTATTATACGTCATTAGTGAGCTGCAAATTAAAACAACAATGAGATACTACTATGCACCTATTGGAACGGCTAAAATCCAAACAACTGATGACACCAAATGCTAGCAAGGATGTTGAGCAACAGGAACTCTCACTCATTACTAGAGGGGATGCAAAATAGTACAGACACTGTGGAAGACAGTTTGGCAGTTTCTTACAAAAGAAGGTATACACTTGCCATATGATCTAACAGTTATGCTCCTTGGTATTTATCTACAAGTGTTGAAAACTTAGGTCCATGCAAAAACCTGCACACAGATGTTGAGAGCAGCTTTAGTCATAGTTGCCAAAGCCTGGCAGCAAGCAAGATGTCCTTCAGTACAGGAATGGATAAAATAAACTATGGTATGTCCAGACAATGGAATATTATTCAGCCCTAACAAGAATGAGCCATCAAGCCATGAAAAGCCATGGAGGAACCTTAAACACATACCACCAAGTGAAAGAAACCAACCTGGAAAGGCTCCATACTATATGAGTCCAACTACATGACATTCTGGAAAAGGCAAAACCATGGAGACAGTGAAAAGATGAGGGGTTGCTAGAAGTTCTGGCAGAGGAGGGAAGGAGACGGCACGAAAAGTCCCTTGTGCTCCAACTATTATCCATAGAACTACTCTATAGGACACTATGATGGTAGACATGCATTATGCTTTTGTCAAAACCCACAGAACTGTACAACACAAAGAGTGAACCCTAATGTCAACTCTGAACTTACTATATTATTATATTAATATATCATTGCTATGTTATGAGTTAACAATATTAAGTCAATAGTGGCTCATTAATTATAACAAATGTTATCATACCAGTCCAAGACGTTAGTGGGGAAAACTCGGTCAGGAAAGTATATGGGAACTCTATGCTATCTGCTCAATCTTCTGTAAACTTAAACCTGCTCTGAGAAATAAAGGTCTATTAATTTAAAAACAAAACACAGAGAATGAAGTACAACTGGATGAACCTGGAAACATGATGCTAAGTGAGAGAAGCCAGTCACAAAGGACCACATATTATATGATTCCATTTATACGAAAGGTCCAGAGTAGGCACATCTATAGAGACAGAGACCAGGTTGGTGGTTGTCTAGGGCTGGGGGGATGAAGGGGAAATGGAGAGTGAGTGCTCATGGCTACAGGGTTTCTTTGTGTTGTTTTTTTTTAATGTTCTAAAATTTATTGTGGCGACTGTAGTGATGGTTGTAGAACTCTGTGCATATACTAGGAATGGCTTTAAATGGATGAATTATATGGTATGGGGATTATAGGTCAAGAAAGCTTGGAAAATGCTAATAAATTTCAAAATCTCAAAATGGATAATCTCCTAGGAAACAGCAAATTGGACTCACAAAGAAGTAGAAAACATGGGGCAAACTATGCTGTTCAAAGCCATTTCCTCCCATGGTTATTACAGTGCCTAGATAGTTTTATGAGCAAGTTCTTTCTGATTGACAAGGAACCAATTACGTCCACGCTCTGAAAGTAGTTCCTGGTATACAGAAAAAGAAGGAAATAAGCCCCATTCATTTTATAAAACTAAAGTTAGCCTGTCCACAAAACTTGGTGAACACACACACAAACACACAGGGGAAGAAAACTGAAGATTGACATCAGTTACAAATAGAGATGCAAAAATCCTAAATAAAATACCAGCAAACCAAACCCAGCAAGACAAGAATACACCACCACAAGCAAAGGGGGATTATTCTAGAACTGCAGTTTAGTATCAGGAAATCAAGACATATAGTTCATCACAGCAGCTAGCCAGAGGAGAAAATCTGCACAAATGACAAAGAATTAATATTTTAAATTTATTTTTAAAATCTCTTCAGTAAATAAGAAAAATACCTATTCCAGAACAGCAAGATGGGCAAAAGGTTAGAGAAAAGAAAAAGAGTTCAGTTTTACTAGCAATCAAGCCAATACAAATTTTAAAATAAGGCACTAATTCTTTGCAATCAGATTGGCAAAAAAACCCTCAGTGATAATCAAGATTTCAGAAGAAAGGGGCAAAGGGGCATACCCATACTCTACCTGTAAGATGAAAATACCCACCAAAAGCTTAAAAATGTGCATACATGTAGGAACCAACAACTGCACATCTAGGAATTTATTCAAAGGAAGCAATCAAAGATTTTTGCACAGACCTGGCCACAGAATACTCATCTCTGCATTTTCTTTACAGTAGGGGAAAACATTTCTGTTCCTAAATGCCCAACAGTATCGAGTTGGTCAAATAAACTGGTATTTCCACACAACAAAATGCTATGTAACCACTGAAAGTGTAGAAGAATAATGAACCTAAAAGAATGTTCAGAATGTATTAAGTAAAAAAACTTATAGACGAGTATGTAGAATATAGAGAAAAGAAGACTGAACAGTTGTGATAGAAGGTTAATAGTGATTACCTCTGAGTGATAAAAATATGGGTGACTTTTATATTCTCCTTTTTGTAGATCTGTGCTTTCTACATAGTCTATGATAAAGATATTACCTTGCTAAAGAAAAATACAATGAAAGAGTGCCTTCTAATGTTCATACTCAACTCAGAAGTTCCATTTCTGGAAATTTATCCTGATGATCACACATTCATGTAAAGATTTACGTACAAGAACATACAGTATTATAATGGGGAAAAAAGGAGACCAACTAAATGTCTAGCAATAGTAATTATCAAGTATGAGATTTCTATAGGACAGAATACTGAGCAGCTACTAAAAATCATGAGGTAGAAGAATATTTAAATACATAAACAGTTCAGTGAAAAGGCACATTATAACACATTAAATACAGGGGCGCCTGGGTGGCTCAGTCATTAGGTGTCTGCCTTCAGCTCGGGTCATGATCCCAGGGTCCTGGGATCGAGCCCCACATCAGGCTCCTCGCCCTGCTTGTGTGCTCCCTCTCTCTCTCTGACAAATAAATAAAATCTTTTAAAAAATATTAAATACAATACACAGCTAATGTTCTAAAGAACTATGTAGAAAAAAGGCTAGAAGGAAGTGTACCAAAATGAACATCAACTATGATTCTCTCCAAGAGGCAGAACCATAGATGGTTTGTTTATTTTCATCTTTCTGCATTTGACACACTTTCTACATTGTGATTTTAAACTCTAGAAGAAAAAGTAAGTGTGCATTTGAGGCGCAAGGAGAAAGAAAAGGTAGAGCAAAAGAACAATTCTCTCTGCCGCCATCATGCTGAGGGGCATTTATGTCAGAGCACTCTGGGACCTCAAAACAGAACCCCAGAACTGGTCCTGTATGAATGGGAAGCACACAGATTAAAACAAATGAGAATTCATATGTTGTCTGCATAATTTTCAAAAAGTATAAACACAGAAAACATTGGAAATCAATATATCAAGATGTTAAGAATGATTAATTTTTGTTGGTAGGAACATGAGCAGTGGCTACTCTTGTGGGTGTGATTTTCCTTTTTTTTTTTTTTTTTACTTTCCAAAATAAAATTCCAAAAATAAAAAATTACCTAACAAATAAAATCAAATGAGAGAGCCATAGATATTTGCACTCATTGGTTCTGGCACAGTGGGAACGCGTTTGATCATCTGTCTTTGAGACTGTGAGAGAGCCCAGTCTGTTCCTGGGCTGGGAGGGAGCATTCGTGGCCTCTGCTTTCCTCCCTTCGCCTCTGGGGCTGAAGAGTGGCACTGCCAGGGAAATAATGCAACAGTGCTCATTTCTCTCTTCCAGTGCATGCCAGGGAGCCCCCTCACCCTATGCCAACAGTCCCACAAATCAGGGTCAGGGGCCCCAGAGCCTCCAGTGAGAAGCATTCTCTCCCCTGCTGTAGCCCTCTACTCTAGCTCTTATATCCCTGGCCCCTGCCCCCTGCCACCAGACTCTGAGCCCCTGGAGGGCCCAGACAGTGGTGGAGCTCAGATCTTGCCTCCGTGCCTACCACAGCACCCGGCACCGAGTAGGTGCTCAGTTAACATTTACAAGACTTTGAGAGGCAGGCAGGTAATGAAATAGCATCTTGGTGCTGACGGGAGTAGAGGGACAAGGCAACCCACAAGCGTTTCATCCTCACAGGAAGCACAGCTCAGCCCACCGCCTGGCTGCTTCGCATAGCAGGCAAGGCTGCAGTAAGAGTGCCACCTAGTGGAACGGGATAGGCATGGGCAGTGATGAAAGCAGGTCAAAATAGAAATCAAATGGTTCAGATCTTCTCTGAAATAAAAATATACAGATCGTCACAATAAGTGGAACAGTGGGGACCAGATGAACAGTCTCTGTAAGGACATGGCAGCAACAAAGTCAATATCTCATCAATATACCAACTTACCTGTGATGCAATAGGTTTCCTTTGCTTCAAAGCTGACGGAACAGAACCCATCTCACCGCCAAGGGCTTATGTCAAACTCTAAGTGCCAAGGTTCCTGTGGATGCTACGGTACTCCCATAACTTTAAAATTATTCTACAATTTTTCTCTGCATTATTTCTCTTACTTAGTGGGAAGATGACAGAATTTGTTTATCATCAAAATATGTAAAGGGACAAGTCTCCTTTGCTAAAAGTTCACATAATGAGAGATACAGAAAAATAACCTTTTTTTCATTAAAACAACTTTTCCTTTATATATTTGCTGGGCATCCCAAGCCATTGACTAGAAAAACCCAGGTCAGAATTGCACCGCCCTTATATTTGCCCCTTCAAATACAAGCCAAATAGTGGCTGTCACCCTGAGTGCAGGGAAATTCCTCCATGTCCTCTAAAGTCAGAATGAAATAAGGCCCCATTGCTCAAGCTCACAGGTGACAAGTTGAAAGCATGTATGGGTTAAATACCTCAGATTTGGTCTATGTGATGTCCCCTTTTAACACAATAAACCAAAGATGGTCAATCTGGACTTGGGGCTTCATGGAACCACACAGACTTCATGATGCCAAGAGTACTATACACAGCTTGAGAACCCCATTCTGAACAGGTACCTTTGAAAGGCAAGGCAAAGGATCCTTTTATTTTTTTCAACTGAGCCAGGAGAAATCTGAGCCAGCATTAACTAGAAAGCCTGTGAAATTCAAGAGGTAACACTTCACCTGTTTTTAAACACCAGTGCAAGAAGAGCTCACAATCAAGTTGGACAACCTGCATAACATCTTTCGTCCGAGACTGTTGAAAGTTTCTGATTGATCTCTCTGTCTTCACTTATCTCAATTTGGGCCAAACCTACACATTTCAGTCCTATTAATATCCTTAGAGTCTAACTCTGGCCATTCCATATTTCTCCTTCAACCCTTGTTCAAAAACCATCAATGCCTCCAAACTGCCTATCGAATACAGTTGAAACACCTCAGTTAGTATTCAAGGCCCTCAAATATGTGGCCCCAACCTACCTTTCCCAACATGTTTGTGTAATTCTCCCATCATAAGCCTGTGCTCCAGCCAAACTAAACTGCTCACTGTTCAAGTTTATCAATGTACATTTTTTCACCTTTCTAGCAGTGAAAAAAAAAATCAGGTCACCCCAAAAGGTCATTAGGATCATCCCCAAGTGCTGCAGAAAGCCTGCCCAAAAGTATCTTCAGACATGCCATCCCATAAGATATGTATTTAAATACAGATTCATGGAGGATGAGTCAAGAATTTATACTTCTCAGTACCTGACCTGGGTTATTTTAATGCCTGTTCTGGTACTTACGGTCTAGTCCACTGCTTCCCAAATGTTTTCTGAGTTTGGCATTTTGTTGATTTTACTTGCAGTTTTTTTTTTTTTTTTTTTTAAACATACCCACCCCAACCCCAAAATGCTGTAACTTCAAAAAAATTGAAGTCAATTAAGATGAATTTGGCTTTTAGAATTTTAGAGTGATTTTGTGAGGCATTTTGAGAGCCTATGAGACACCCTGGAATGTCCAAAAAATGGAGTTGAGAATCAGCATCTTGGCAAACATGTTTGCCTCTCCATGTTTTACCGCTGCTACCTACAGAATGAGAACTAGCTCCCACTCCCTCCCAAGTCTCTCAGCCTGGGTGTTGTGAAAATGCGCGTGTGCGTGCTATATATGAAGAACTTTGTTTACCCTGGAAAGAAGGAGCCATATATAACCCAGATAAAACGACGCAGCCATGATTCCCAAATCCCCTTAGGATAGTAAAATTTCTAAATGGCACCAGCAAAATATGAGACGCTATCACATTATTTGATAACACAAAGGTATATAAAGTTCTTCCAGGCTACAGAAAGACATTTATGCGATTAAACTTACATTTGGAGACCACAATGCTTGGAAAGGTGTGCATCCAACATCCAAACAGAACTGCCTTGGGAAGGAACTGGACTTCAGGCTAGCTTTAGCAGCTGTGAACAGGGGGGTTCCTTCTGAAGTAGGAACAGGGAGTTCAGGACTTTGAGAAGATAACTTGTCTCAATTTCCACAGGGTTCTCTGTTGAAATGTTTCTGCAGAGATATTAGAAGTGAAGCACTGGGAGGAGAGGCTGGAAAATAAACATGAGGCCCCCTTGTCAGGACTATATTTTGTCCCCACAAAGCTATTTTGTTTGCAATCATAATTCAGCAAATTCTTTTTGATAGAATTCTTTCACTGAAACCATCTCAAGAGACGTTGAACTTCTCCAAGCAGCAGTCTGTGGAGAATTCCAATATTAGAATACTAGAACTATAAATAAGAGTCCTACAAGTCACTAGAGAGTCTTAGACCAAAGGGAGGGTGACAGACCATGCAGGCTACTGCTCTCTCCAGGCTGTTCGAGAAACCTATCCCAAGTAGACTGGAAAAGAGTCCAAGTCATTCCAGAAGGATTACAAGAAGGAATCCAAAAATTGTACACCTATCTTAGAGACAGAAAAGACCTCCAGAGATCATTTGCTGCAACCTTTTGGCAGAGAACAAAGCTTTATGCTAACTTTATGTAGATCTGATGCTAAGAAGGTAGCACTTGGTAACCTCAGATGAAAAGAACTAATGTCAAACAACACCTGTGTATGATCTCAAATAATAAGATTAAATCACCTTTTCAGATTCTATGACTCTTTTTTGCATAGAAGAAAAGGTCAGCATAAATTAGTCCCTTAGATAACCTGAAAGTGCTAAAATAGTCCCTCCTGCTTCTAAAGTATTTCTTCTGCCCCATCCTGTTGAGTAACAGCTTAGGTCACTAGGTGCCTCCAGCCCTCATCAGAATCACAGGTAATTTTGACCTTTCAGAGGAAGAACCATCCCAAAGACCCAAAGAAAACCTTGAGGGATGGACTAGCACTTGGTGTCCTCTAGGAATTTCCCTGTGTTTAGAGAAGGTGGTCTAGATTACGCCAAACCCAGTTTCAGAACTGACTAGACATCCCAACAGGAGGCTACCACTTTCCCAAATCAGAAAACTAGGCAAAACAAAACACACAGCATAGCTCTGGGCTTCTGAAGTCTTCACTGCCCTACCCTCCTCGGCCGTAGGAGATCAGAAGTTCCCGAACTCCCAGGATTCAGCATATGGGCTGGAAGACAAGCAAATGGGAAATCTACCCTATCTCTAAAAGAGTTCTGCATGCAGAAGCTAAAAGGCCATCTGTCTGGGACACTGAAAAGATTACAGCTTTGGATGAAATATGGGATTAGACCCCTTCCAGCCCTGGGACTCCAGGAGCACTAAAATGAGATAAAGCAACAGCAATCACACTGATCCCTGATTGGTATGCTGCACTTTGAAATTTACAAATAACTTTTGCCCCATTACGATAGTTGATCTTCACAACAGCCTTATGAAGCCAATGCTGTTAGGATGATTTCAGAGATGAGGAAATTTATGCACAGAGAGGTGAGTCAGTGGCCTAGAGTCATACAGCTGGTGCAGAGGAGAGCTAAGATCTGAACACTGCTTTTACGACCATACAGGGCCCATGAACAGAAGACAGGTTCCCGTTTTTCTATGGTCCTATCACCCTTTCTGGAGAGCCTCCAGGATGAAGACCTTACAGAAGATACAATCTAATCTTTTCTTGATACATTCTGCACAGCTGTGGGATATCCAGTCAAGGAAGTATGTGGCATTGTGGCAGAAAGCATGATAATTTGCTGAGTAAATTCCACTCTCAAGGGCATTCCTCTTCTCTGCAGACTCTTCAGCATGGAGCTCCCTATTTCCAAAGAGAGACATTGCTCCTATGATTTATTGTGAGCACTTATGCCTGAGTCCTTGAAAAGCAGACAGAAGATTATTGTGTTTGACTAGAACAATTAACATCAAGAGGAAATAATTTTGAGTAGTGCCTCATTCACTCGGACCCTAAAAGTACATAAGTTAGGACTAATACCTATCTTTGCTGTGTTTGTGAAAAAGTAGTTTTCTAACCTAATTAATCTAGTACCAACTTCAATAATTCCTTACCTTTTCTACCCTAAAACAGAGGTCAGGGAAATGATGCAATAATAACACAATTTCCCTCAGTCTTGGCCATTTTTATTCATCTTTGAGAGTCTTTCTTCTTTTTTTTAAAGATTTTATTTATTTATTTGCCAGAGAGAGAGAGAGCACAAGCAGGGGGAGTGGCAGGCAGAGGGAGAAGCAGGCTCCCTGCTGAGCTGGGAGCCCAATGTGGGGCTCGATCCTAGGACCCTGGGATCATGACCTGAGCCGAAGGCAGACACTTAACCGACTGAGCCTCCCAGGCATCCCGAGAGTCTTTTTTCTTGAAGAGCAGTGATGGATTTACCTGAAAAGGAATCTCCTAAAATATCGCCCTTCAGCAATTTCTACAGTTCATGAGGAAAAGATTTAGTTTGAAAATACTTACCGTGTGTAGGTGGACTTCTGTGAACGTGATGGAGTAGCTTGTAGAAGACTAATATTCCCACAGAGAGTAACCAGAAAAGCCAGATAAAAATTTAAAACATCTGTTGGAATGGCAGATGTTAAGGCAATGATGAGGCAACCAGGACTTTGGAAAAGAGAGGCGATGACACTCTGCAGCCAATTTTTTCCTCAGGACATTTGCTGATTCTGGGCATGAGGCAAATGGGTGGGGACAGGAGTCCCAGACCAAGGGCCTCTACTAAGAGGAGAGAAACCAGCAGAGCTTTGGGTGGTCTCTTTGGAATGGAGAAAAAAATATTAGAGGCTTGAAGAGCCAGGATTCTGGTGAGAAGTGGGCAAAATGGCCCAATATTCTGTCAGGTTTTCCCTCAGAATATTTACTGAATTCTGAAACTGCATTAACCAAAAGACTAAGAAAATGACTGTCAAACTAGAATTTTATACCTAGAAAAAATATCTTTTGAAAAAGAAAGGCAAGATTTTAGAGAGAAAGTGGCAGCAGTGGCATTACAGTTTCTGAATCTCCCTGAATCACCCACTGAGAACAGATGGAGTGCTAGAAGAGTAAAACAAAAACCCATAAACAACACCTACAACAAAACTGAGACGAAAAGATATCCCAATGAAACCCAAAATATGACCAGGTGGTATCTGCTAGGAGGAAGCAGAAGGAATAAATGGGGCATCTGAAATGCCCCAAAACAGGAGTATCACGAAATAGTCAACATGCACTTACCACGAAACACAGCAGAATATTTTGAGAGCAACAGTCATAAGAAGGAAGTGTTCTGCACACTCCAGTGTATGAGTAGCAACAAGGGGCCTGAGGGGCTGAGCAGCCTGGGCTCAAAGAAATCTAAAATTTACCAGCCAGGAGATAGCTTCTACTCTGGGATGCAGTAAGCTCGAAGAAACCTCATTCCCCTAGTTAAGACAAAAAACAAGCCAGACTAACATCGAATTCATGAATTTTTTTGAACACATTGGAGAGCTGAGGTTGCAGAGCAACAAACTTGCCCACAATCTGAGGAGATACAGTCTCTGTGGGAGGAAAGATGTGAGCACTCACTTATCTGGAGTAAGCTTACTGAAAACCAGTAAGAAGAGTTCAGTACGAACTATCGATGAATTGGTGAAGGCAGAATATAAACTGGCAGGAAAGAGTGAAGCCTCTGAGAGCCTCAAAAACTGAGGGAGTCCCTAGTCCAGAAACCCTACTGGGTACTTTTTAAAAAAATTTTATTACTGAAGAGGGCACGTACTGCATGGGTACTTTTGCTTTCAGAAAAGATCAGAAAGAGCCCTACGAAAGGGCCAATGAGATGCAGACCTTGAAGAGAAGAACACTAGCCAGGTAGGAGGGCTAAGATTCTCCACATCTGCATTTCTCTCATCACCTCCAGGAAGAAAATGCCTTTCTCTGTGGAGGCAAAAACCACAGACTCGGCCTGATGGCCAACCCACTGCAGCTGGGAGAAGGAAAGAGGAAAACAAAGAAAACAACTGCTCCTGGGAAAATGGCAGAAATATGAGCTGGGCCCACAACTACCCAAGGGGAGAGGCAAAAGGCTTGAGAAGGCCACACCCCTGAGACCAAGGGACCCAGTACCTAAGACTGGGGCTTACACAGAAGAACGGAAACTGCCCCCTCCCAATTCCCCACACCACTAAGCAAACAGGTTCAAGTAACCAGTAATAGCAGAACAGTGCTGGGAAAAGGACAGAAGAGGAAGAAGAGCATGCAGAGACAATCTGAAGCAGTGTGAAGGGGTGACCTAAAGCTCAGTACTGAAAAAAGCAGCCTTCTGGAAAACCACCGCTCCCCCTAAGCAGAAGGAATCACTATAGGAATTTGAAACCCGTGGTGTACTGAGGGTAGGCACAGTGAGAACAACCTCAAACCCAGTCCAATTCCTAACCAGGGGAACTCAAAACCGTGTTCTAAAGATCTGGCAGAAGGAAATGTATGTCCATTTCTAGGCATAAAAACTATTTACCTCAGTCTCTACTAGTCTCTACTGTCCTACACAAGATGTTTGGCTTCAAACAAAAAAATTAAGACACACAGAAAGGCAAGAAAAATCATACTCCCAAGAAACAAAGCAATCATCAGAGCAAGAATCTGATGACACAGATATTGATGCTATCAGACAAGGAATTTTAATTATGATTAACATGTTAAAATCTCTAATGGGAAAGGTAGATACCATGCAAAAGTAGAAGGTAATTGCAGCAGAGAAATACAAACTCTAAGAAAAAATCAAATGGAAATGCTAGAAATGAAGAACATAGTAGTGAAGATAAATAATACATTCAGTGGGCTCACCGCCAGTGTCAACACAGCCAAGAAAAGAATCAGTGAACTTGAAGATCAGTCAACAGAAATTACTCACATTGAAATGCAAAGAGAAAAATTAGAAATAAAAACAGAAAAAAAGACCCAAGATAATATAAAACAGTCTAACTATAATCCCAGAAGGAAGTCAGGGGGAATGGGAACTTATTTGATTCATTTAAAAAATTTTTATGAAGTCATAATAGGTGAGAACTTCCCCAACTTAAATGACACTGAACCACAAATACAAGTTCAGAGCCCCCAATAAACCACCCCTTGGTATATCATAGTCAAACTGCTGAAAAAAAAAAAAAAAGCTAAGAGAAAATCTTGAAAGCATCCAGAGAAAAAAGAAACATTACACAGAATTTAAAAAAAAAAAAAAAAAGAATTACATCAGATTTCTCCTCAGAAACCATGCAAGTCAGAATTCTATACCCAGAAAAAATATCTTTAAAAATCAACATGCCATCACTGGTGCCAATGTAAACTGGTTCAGGCATTTCGGAAAAGTTTGGCAGTTAGTTCCTTAAAATGTAAAATATAATGCACTTTAGTTCTGATGTAAAAGGTGTAATAATCTAATGACACAGGAGTAGTTTCACATTTTTTTTTTTAAAGATTTTCTTTATTTATTTGAGAGAGAGAATGAGAGACAGCACGAGAGGGAAGAGGGTCAGAGGGAGAAGCAGACACCCCGCTGAGCAGGGAGCCTGATGCGGGACTCGATCCCGGGACTCCGGGATCATGACCTGAGCCGAAGGCAGTCGCCCAACCAACTGAGCCACCCAGGTGCCCAGGAGTAGTTTCACATTTAAAAATATCATCACCTTGAACAAAATACAGAATAGTATTATTCAAATATCTGTTAAGTAGTATATTCAATCTTTTCTAAAACTAGTTTGACTTACTAAAGCAGACAAAATTCTTTTGGAAAAACTTTTTCAATGTTAGACATAAATTTACTATGTGAACCAGCAATTACACTCTAGGTAAGAAGTAAAATGAAAACATATGTCCACACAAAGACTTGTAAGCAAATGTTCATAATTCATAAACCAAAAAATGAAAACAATTCAAATGTTCATCAACAAGTAAACAGACAAATTACTATTCAGCAATACAAAGGAACAAAATACTGACACCTGCTACAACATGGATAAACCTCAAAAACATTATGCTAAGCAAAAGAAGCCAGATGCAAAAGACTCAGTATTGTATGATTCAATTTATATGAAAATTCCAAAAAAAGCAAATATATAAGAATAGAGAGCAGATTTCTGTACACCTTAAACTTATACAATGATGTATGTCAGTTATATCTCAATAAAACTGGGAGGGAGAAGAAAGCAGATTAGTCGTTGCCTGGGGCTGGGGGTGGAAAGATGATTGACATGGTATGAGGGATCTTTGGGAGTGAGAGCAATGTTCTAAAAGTGGATTTTGATGATAGTTACCCAACTTTGTAAATTCACTAAATGTCACTGAAGTATACATTAAAAGGGTGAATTATACAGTATGTAAATTATATCTCCCTAAGGGTAATTTTTAAATGATGGAGAAATAACAACTTTCTCAGAAAAGCAAAAATAATGATGGAAATCATAGTCAGTAGTCCTACTCTACAAAAAATTTTAAAGAGGTTTTCAAGCTGAAATAATACATTAGTCTGAAATATGGATCTTCACCAACAAGAGTGTTAAAAAGAAATAAATGAAGGTATAATAGGTTTTTCTTATATTTAATTGATCTAAAAGATAACGAGAAAGCAAAAACAGTAGCAAAATATTGCAGAGTAGCTATAGTAACATAAGACAAAAACTTCAGAACAAAGAATATTATCAGAAATAAAGAGGAACATTAGACAATAAAGAGGTCAACTTTCCAATAAGATAAAAATCATAAATACGTGTGCACTTAACAGAGCTTAAAAATACACTAGAAATGGCACTACTAAAAGGAGAACAAGGCAAAAACACAATCACAGTTGGAGACTTCCACACTACTCTCAGAAATTGACAGAACATGCAGGCAGAAAATTAGTAAGGTTTCAGATTACCTAGACAGCACTATCAAACAGTCTGACCTAAACGATGTACAAAATTCTGCCCAGCATAGTCTTTACTTTTTTTTAAAAGATTTATTTATTTGAGAGAGAGAGAGCACAAGTTGCGGGGGGCAGGGGGAGAGGGAGAGGGAGAAACAGACTCCCAGCTGAGCAGGGAGCCCAACTCAAGGCTTCATCCCAGGACCCCGAGATGATGACTTGAGCTGAAGGCAGACGCTTAACGGACTGAGCCACCCAGGCGCCCCCAGCACATTGTTTTCAATTGCACGTGTAATATTCATAAAGATCAACTATTTTGTGGGCCATTAAAAAAAACCTCAATGAATTTTAATAATAGCAATCATTAAAAATATGGTCTTAGGCCATGCTGGAAATCAATTTTAAAAAAGGTAAAGGAGGGGCGCGTAGGTGGCTCAGTCATTAAGTGTTGGGCTCTTGGTTTCAGCTCAGGTCGTGATGTCAGGATCATAAGATCGAGCCCCATGTCAGGCTCTGTGCTCAGCGTGGGGTCTGCTTAAGACTCTCTCTCCCTCTCCCTCTGCCCCTCCCCACCTGCTCTCTATAAAATAAATAAATCTTTTTTTTAAAAAAGGTAAAAGACATTGTTAAGGAAATGAAAAGACTAACCACAGACTGGGAAAAAAATATTTGCAAATCACATATCTGAAGAAGGACTTGTATCCAAAATATATAAAGAACTCTCCAAATTCAACAATAGTAATAATAAAGTATGATACTGGAAGAGATATAGACACATAGATCAGTGGATGACAATAGAGAATACAGAAATAGATCTACACAAGATGCCTGACTGAAAGCATGACACATAAAAGTAAAAACTGATAAATTGTACCTCATCAAATCTATAAACTTTTGATCTGTGAAAGACCCTGCAGAGGAGATGAATAGACAAATTATAGACTGGAAGAAAAGTTTGAAAATTCTATATCCCATGAAGGACTTGTATCTGGAGTATATAAAAACTCTCAAAACTCAACATCAAAAAACACAATCCCATTAGAAGATGGGCAAAAGCCATGAAGAGACATTTAACTGAAGAGGATACACAGACGCAAATGAGAACACAAAAAGATATTCAACATCATTAGTGATCAAGTAAATGTAAATTGTAAGCACAATGAGATATTGCTACAAGCCTATCCAAGTGGATAAAGTAATAAATTGTGACACCAAATTGTTAGTGAGGATGCCAGGAAAATGGATCACTATACACTGATGGTTGAAATATAAAATGGTACGGCCACTCTGGAAAGCAGTTTGGCAATCACTTAAATACTAAAAATGGATACCAGATGACCCAGCAGTCACACTCTTGGGCATTTATTGCAGAGAAATGAAAACTTATGTTAGTGCAGAAACATGTACATGAATGTTTATAGCAGCTTTATTCATAATAGCCCCAAACTGGAAACTATTGTGTGTGAACAGTTAAATTGTCATACATCAGTACTATGAAATACTATCCAGCAACAAAAAGAAGTGAACTATTGATACATGGCAGCAACTTGAATGAACCTGCAGGGAATCATGCTGAGTAAAAAACAAAAGCCATTATCAAAAGGTTACATGCTTTGTAGTAGGAGTCCATATATATAACATTCTGGGAATAACACAGTGATAGAGATGGAGAATAAAATAGTGGTCGCCATGGGTTAAGGGATGTGGAGTGGGAAGTGGGTGAGGCTATAAAGGGAACCATGAGGTGTGAGGATGATGGTGGTGGAAGTTACATGAAGTTACACATATGATGAAACTACACAGAACTACACACACACACACAGGCGTGCATGTATAACTGGTGAAATTTGAATAAATTCCACGGATTGTATCAATGTCAAATTCCTGGTCTTAACATCATACTCTAAGTTAGTAAGATGTTTGGGGGTGCACAGAACCTGACTGTACATTTCTTTGCAACTTCCACTGAATCTATAATTATTTCAAAATAAAAAATTAAATGAGTAAGTAAACAAGTCTCCCAATTTTTTTAATGGGCAAAAGATCTAAATAGAAAATTCACCAAAGAAGTTATATGGATGGCAAATCAGCATATGGAAAGATGCTCAACATTATCAACCATCAGAGAAATGCAAATTAAAGCCAGAATGAGATATCACTACGTACCTCAGAATAGCTAAAAACATTTTTTTTTTTTAAACCTAGCAATACCAAGTGCTGACAAGGATGTGGAGCAACTGGAATTCTCACATACTGTTGATGGGAATGCAAGATGGTAAAACCACTCTACATAAGTTTGGCAGGTGTCCATAAAGGTAAAGATTCATTTATTATGTAACCCAGCAATCCCTACGCCTGGATATTTACTCAGGAGAAACGAAAATTTTTGTTCACACAAAAACCTCTGTACAAATATTTTAACAACTTTATTCATAAGACAAAAACTGGAAACAAACCAAATGTCCCTCAACTGGTGAACGGATAAACAAAACACAGTGCATTCATACAATGGACTGCTACCCAGCAATAAAAAGGAGTGAACTACCACATGGAGGAAACTCAAAGAGTTTGCTAAGTAAGAGAAGCCAGACCCAAAAGACTACATACCACGTGATTTCATTTACTTGACAATCAAGGAAAAGGTAGAATTATAGGGATGGAGATCAGAAGAGTGGCTGCCAGGGTCTGAGAGTGGGGGAGGGGTGGAATACAAAGAGGCAGCACCAGGCCATTTGCGGGGTGGGGGACGATGAGGGAATTCTTCTGTATCTTGATAGTAGTAATAGATACATGGCTCTGTGCTTCAGTCCAATGTCATGAAATTGTACACTACAGAAGTTTGCTGTGTGTAAACAAACCGAAATAAGATCCACCTGTAACCCACCTAAGTGACAGCATGTGCGATCAAGGATGGAGACAAACTGGAACTCACACCCCGCTGGTGGTAAAGGAAGTCACTATAACCACTTTGGAAAGCTATTTGGCAATATCTGCTGAAGTTAAACATGCACATCCTATAAATCATCAGTTACACCTCTAGACATATATGCAACAGAAACATGTATTTCCCAAAGAAAGTAAACACAAGGAGATTCATAGCAGCTTTATTTGTAACAGCAAAGACCTGGAAACCACGCCAATATCCATGAACATTGGAATAGATAAATTAGAGTCATAAAACAGAATCCTGTATAGCATGAGGAGGTTGAAGGAAATACTGCTCGTGTGACAACATGGATGAATCTCACAACCAATAGCAAGTGTAAGAATCCAGACAACTATAAGAGTCCATAATGTAGGATTCCATTTACATAAAATAATCAAAGATGTTACGAGTCAAAACAGTAGTTACCTTTGGGCAGAAGGAGTAACTTGGAGGGGATCACAAGGGAGTTCTAGCAATGTTCTATTTTTTAATACAAATGCAGGTTACTGGTGTGTTAACTTTGTGAATATCAATCTATTCACTTAATATTTGTGTGTTTTTTGTTTGCAAATTATATTTCAATTGTAAGAAGTTTTAAAAGCAGAGTACGTATATTTCATTTTCTTTCTTTCTTAAAATTTAGGTTGCTGATCAAAAATTCTCTGATTCCAAAAGGAAGGAGCAAGAATCATATATGACAACCTTTGTTCCTGACAGGACAAAAGGATGGAAGCAACTTTTGGTCACCTGCTCTACCATGAATGGTGCCAGGGGTTTCATGACAACCAGGTGAGGCAGGTATTTTATTTCTGTTTTAGAGACAGAGAAGACCCAAAGACAAGAAGATAAATGGTTTCAACTATGATTGCGTGATTCCAGCATTTCTAGAATGACAAACTCAGGGAACATCAAAGAGAGAAAGCCCTCTACTTGAAGGAGCATCTAGTCCAGTCCCTTTGTTTTACAAAAGCAAAAAGTATGTCCCAGGAAGGGAAGGACTCATTCAAGATTACCCATCTACTGAAAGAAGGGAGTGCTCGCTTCAGCAGCACATATACTGAAAGAAGGGACTAGAAGTTCAGTCTTCCAAGTGCGTGTCATCCAGTCTATGTCCAGTGCACCCTGACCACTGTTTACAGACAAATCATCAAAACACTTTATCAAATGGAGGGAAAAGAACATTAAATTGGGAGATGGAAGGCCTGGATCCTGTCCCAGTTTTGCCAAGTAAGCTTGACTGCTCCTTTCAGTTTTAATTTTCCCACCTGTGAAATATGGGGTGACAGTAACAAAATCAACAAGAGGTCACAAGTCTTGGATTCACGACAGAGGCAGATCCAGGTTTGGTGGAATCTGAAGCTTCTAACACTTGGGACCCTCTCCAAGGATAAGAATACAAAGATATCAATACAAAATTGATAATGAAAGTGAATATTTCAAATGAGGGAAGAAATGCAATATAATATACATTGGAAAAAGTCAACAAACGTTAGACACATCTCAAAATTCAGAAAAAAATGACATGACAAATAAAAGTGTATTTTTATTAAATAATTGCCTCACATATTTCTGCAACCTGTTATTCCTACTTTTCTTGTTTCTTATTGTGGGAGACTCACAGGACCTAGCATACAGTTGTACTCACACTAAAAGGTATTACAGCAACATAGTAAGGACACACAGACAGATCACAAGAGGCAAAGACACAGGAAGAGCCTGGAGGAAACCCTGTGCAGACTCCTTATCTTCTCTCCCTCCCATGAGGGGCCACAAAGAGCACATCCTTCTTTCAGCAATGAACATGCAGTGACATGGGTGTAACGTTTCTGCCCAGGGAAGACCAAACTCAGTGCCCAGGGATTTTATTTAGGTCTTGTCACGTAGGAATGCTCTGCCTAGCATGCACGAAAATTTCAGACTCACAGAAGGAAAGCAGGTGTTCAGCATAAACCACATTGTTTGTATAAACAGTCTACACACAGTGAGCCCTCTTACCAGTCCACTGTTGCCCGGACACCCTCTGAGAGCCAAGTCCCCAGAAGCCAGCCAAGGGCCAGCCTTGCAAGCAAACCTTTTGCAAGGACAGCAGTCTCAGGCTAGCTACATTAATTCTTTTATGCATGCTGCTCAGTGTTTGTAATTCTGATACAGGCGTGTGCCCCACAGTCACAAGAATTCTGGAAAATGCCACTTTACATAACCCCCTCCACATGTTAATATAAATGCATGCTGTGCTTATAATTGCATATGCTACACACTGAGAATATTCCTGACAGGACAGAACTTGTGTTTGTTGATTTTCCATATCTGATTTGTGACTGGAAGATTTTCCCGCAGACTAGCTTTTGGCTCTGTACATTGTGAACCTTGATTCTCCTCCATTGCTAACACACTTCCAGCACTGCGTGCTACAAGGCACAACATCCAATGTCCTCTTCCGCCTCACACCTCTTGTCCCAGGGCTGGGTGCAATGGTACAGAAAACAGCAGTATTCCTGGAAGCTATTTCAATACAGGGCAGCTAACAATAACTCAAACATGTATGGAATTGGTTGTGAGGTCCTCAAACAGGACTCTCTAAATCCAAACCAAGTATATCCCAATTTAGCATCTCCTGAGCCAGCCTCCCAATATGCCCATGGCCACTGAATCGCCACCCAATGCAAGAGCAAGAGTAAGGGAGACAGCAGAATGGAAGGAAAGGCGCCCCGAATCAACTCCAGCTAAAATATTTCTTGTGGATTTTACAAGCCATAGGACTAGCGTAACCAATAACACTAGGGCCTCCTCCAAGCCTGGGCAAGTGAGTGACCCTGAAGTTGGGTCTTAAACTTCATTAGCTTCACTGGGCATCTGTGTCTAGGTCCAGAGAGTTACAGAAGAGAAATCAAATGCAGAAACGGCTTGGGCCCCAGATCGTGGGACAGAAAGGAGCAGAGTACGTGTGAGCAGAAGCAAGCGTAAGGAAATCAGGATGAATTGCAGACAACCAGTGTGCAAAAGTACCTGGGAATGAGGGACAAGCACGTGAGCTAGGAACAGAAAGACAGCCTGAGCTGGGACCTAACACAAATACGCAAATTGCAGAGCGCATTTCTGCCACCAGGCATGCGCAGTGCAGCGTGAGCGGGGCGGGGGGGGGGGGTTGCTGAGGGCAGTGGAAGAGCTGGTTCAGAGGAGTGGGGCACAGAGCAGCTGTGCTGGGCGGGTACAGAACCGAATCGAGCAGGCCAGGAACCAAAGAGGCAGCCGAGAAAGACAACCTTCTGAATGGGTCGAGACTGAATTCCCAAACCATACCCCGCACAGCATCAAATGTTGCTCAGGCTCGAAAGGGCCCTCTAGGTAGCATATTCCACCCCTAGCCTCTGTCACCACAGTTGGAGGCGGAATCGCTGGAGTCCCACCTCAGTCACTTACTGTGCAACCTGAGGTAAATCACTTCCTCTCTCTGAATCGAATCTCGGCTGCCTCATCTCTAAAGGGAAAAGAATGATAATGCCATCCCAGGAGCCCAGGGAGAATCCAATGTGGGACTGGGATGAGGCAAACAACCTGGAGACGATCTCTTCTTGGGCCAGAACACAGCACAAGGACCCACAGGCAAGCAAGCTGTGACCTGCAGACCGTGGCAGGAATGCCGGCCCGGCTTGACTCCAGTGGCAAGAGCAGCCCAGGAGCGGCGTCCAACGACCTGCCGGCACACGGTGTGAGTGCTCAGAACATGCCGCCCCGCCCCGACTCTTCTCTCTCCCTCATGTACGAACAGTTTAAAGCAGTAGTCTGGTTGGTATTTCAGGGGGGAAGCGATGGCACTACTTTGGGATTAATCTGAGATGAATAACAGTCACTGTACAAACAGGATGTGCTCCAATGAGTAGTTTTGCTCGGATGGGAGAAGGAAGGCGAAGAAGACAGAAACAAGCATCCAGATGTCTGAGAGGGCAGATCTGCTGTGACTGCAAATGACATCGGCCCTCCCTCACCTCCACACCAACCCTGCTCTGTCCCAGGAGGAAGATGTATGTGGAAAGGACTGACGTTAACGTATAGGGGTATAGAGTTTTTAAAGTCGCATGGCCCTGGATCACACAGATCCCTAGAAGCAAGCGACAGACTGGTGACAGAAACTCTGATACCCTGGGTCATTCTGCAGAAACCATCAGCAAGACAGTCGAGTGTAAAAATAAATGTATATACCCAATTTGACACTTTCAACTGGAGTACTGGGGATGCAAATTCAAGGATGGTGCCTTTGGGCAGCTGTAGCACAACAGGCTCTTCATCTCCCTTTTGATTCAACTTCTCCTTACAGTCCAAAGAGCACCAGCCGCAACTGAGTAAACAGAATTGACTCTTTGATAGCCATCATAAAGCACATCCTGTGAAATACGTACTCTTCTGATTCAAGTGCAACAGTCCCTCCCACAATCTGAAAGGAGCAGACGAGCTCACAGGCAAGCAACACAATTCAAAGTCCCTGAATCACACTGCAGCTGGAAGGAGCTGAAGTAGTCAGAGGCCGAGCCCCTCGCCTTGCAGATGGGAAATGAGAACACACTCAAGGCCTAGGGCCAGCCCTACCCTTCAGAAGCATAACTGATGGCACAGGGGGACAGCCTTGGCACCAGGCTCAGAGTGCATTTCCTGTGTTCCCAAGCTGTATGGCAGCCACACGGACTCCAGGTGGGCCGATCCTGAGTTTAAATCCCAATTCTCCTTCACCCTCAGCCAAGTGAGAGATCTTAGCCAAGTCCCTTGCCCTCTGTGCTCTTGGTTTCCTCATCTGTCAAGTGGATCTAACAGTACCTAGCTTGCCAGGTTGATTCAAGGACTAAAGGAAGTAAGAGGACAGAAGCACTTTTGCCTGCTTCTTTGCCTGGGCTCTTCTTCCTAATTGCCTCTGATCTCATGTCTTTCCAGTCTGAAGCGGACATCTCAGGACTGGACTCCTGTATCACCACCTTCAAAACCCTGCCTATTCTTCAATGCACAGCTCAGACCCAGGCTGCCTCTGAAAACTTCCTGATCTCCCAGTGACATACATACTGGCCTCCCCTGAGGCCACATAGTACTTCACAGATAGTTCTTTCTGTGGATGATGTCTGGTCCCACCTCAAATGAGAGTTACTGACATACTTGCCTTTCTTATCCAACTAGCACGCACTGAGTCCAGGGCAGGTCCTATGTCACTCATCCGCCAAGCCCAGCATGGTCCAGTAGCTCATCATGGTGGAGAGTCGATGAATCCTGGATGACTCGAACTGGACAGTTTAACGCCATCATCAGTCAACATCTAGTGAGTGTCTCCACTGGCAGAGGCAGGCTCTGGGGATAGTACAAAGGTGAAGTGGACAGGGTCCTTGTTTTCAGAGGGTTTCCAGTCTAGCTGTAGTAACTGGGTGCACAGACACACATGCAGAACAGAAACGGTCCAAGGTAAGCTTGCACAAAAGCAGTACCACAGGCAAGGTTCTGGAAAGTTGTCAGGAAGAAGGAGCAGGCCCTGAAACCAGGCTCAGTAGGGGAGGCTTCATGAGGACACAGGAAGTGAGGGAGGATATCTGCCATGAGAGAGCAGTGTGGAGGGCAGAGGCACTGAGTGCTGGGAACCGGGGGAGAGTCCAGGCAATGAGACTGGAGGGGCAGCTATGCCCAAGGAGACAGGAGGGCTGCCTTGAACAAGGCCATGTTATGAGTACAGCCTCATAGAGCTTAGTGTGATGGCTAAACTGGGCCCATTCAGTGCTCATAGCAATTCCACGACTTGAGGAATGTTTATTATCCTCATTCGACACATGGACAGACTGAGGCCAGAGAGGTTCAGGCACTTGAATGCTAAGCATTAGGAGCCAGGCAACTCCTGGGCAAAGTTCTGCTTTAGGAAGCATGGTTAAGTTAAAGGGGAGGCTGGGGTCACACGAGGGCCAGAAAGGGGTTAGAAATCTGTTTGGGTCACGTGGGCAATGTCCCCAGCTATGAGAGAATTCAGGAAAAACCAGAGATACAAGACATTCTGCCAGAAACTTTGTTTCCTTAAAGACTCTATCTGCAGTCCCTCTACTTCTCACTGCTGATTTTGTTCCATGGGTAGGGGTGCGGAACTGAGAGGGAGAGGGGTAGCTGAGGTAAAAGAGATCCTTGTGCTTTGTAAAAGGTGTCCAGGAAAGGCTCACTTGCAGGCCACTCAGATGAACCAGGGGTGACCTGAATATTTTGGAAAAGTGACCCCCCAAAAGGAGGAAACACAGGAGGCATCCAGGCCGGTGCAGAGGCTCAGGTAAAAGCCACCAGCCCCAGACCACAAGCCTGAACTCAGGAGGTAGCAG
>NW_023270210.1:4915619-4939133 GCF_011800145.1 Mirounga leonina
ATTTATGTAACCGGAAGCCCTACTCAGCCGCTGGTGTCACCGGGCGAGGCCCCGGGACCGCTAAAATGCCCATTGCGGGTTTAGACTGGCTTGGGCCTCGAGAATCCTCTCGGAAGGCTCCTAAGCTGTCGCGGTGTTGGCAGGGTGTTCCCCAGCCGCTGGGCGAGTCTCCAGGGTGTCCGTCTTTCCCTCCACACTCTGTACATTCAGGCTGTGCCCGAAGACTCATTAGAGATGTTCACCCACCCCCGGGCGCCTCGGCCGCCGGTGGCAGCTAGAGGTTTCCTTTGGTGGAACGGAAGAGACAATTGGGGGAGAAAAGAAAATTTACAATCTCCTATGTGTGTAGCATAAATCCAATGAGTCAGAGGCAGGATCACTTTAAGGAACCTAGAGCTTCTAGCTCAGGGCTTCAGTGAAAACTGAGCCCACCTCTAATTTCCCCTTTGTTGACTAATGTTCAGGGAACAGATACCTTCCCAAGTCCTTTGGCTGTAGGGCCCTGCCACCCACCCCTGATCCAAGACCTGGGTCTGTCTTCAATCTTACCACATCCACATTTTTCCCCACCTTGAGTTCATACCTTGAAACACTTGAGGTTGACTACCAAATTTCAGAATCCAAGCTGTCAATTGACTGTCCTATAACTGAATGCTGCCTACCTACCGGGTCATCAGCCATCACTAAATCAGACATACCTTCATCTGTTGTTCCTTGCTCTGTCCTTGGACGGTATGTCTGGTTTCCCAACCCCAGTCATATCAAGACAGGATATGAAAAACACATGATCATCAAAAAAAAACCCAAACAAACAACAGAGAAAGCATTTGACAAAATCCAACACCCTTTCATGATAAAAATACTCAGCAAACTAGGAATAGAAATTAACTGCAAAAGAAATATACTGCATTTAATATTGCAGCTTGGGTAGTTAGAAAGTGTTCTAATAGTTAATTGGCTGAAACATGGACTAAAAGGTGACCTATAAACGTCTTGGTTTAATATAGAGGAAGGGATTCAAAGGCTTAGGGAGATTGTCATTTAAGACCTACTCACACACTGGGAAAGTCCAATGGACATGCCTTTCACCACAGCTGTGAGAAATAAGTTTGTGAGGGGAGTGATGTTCTTCTCTGCAGCCCAGACTTTAAAGTGGGAAATGCAGCCACTGAATTTGGAAACCTAAATGCAGTGGAATCCTCAGGTGGCAGGGGCCAAGGGGCAGCACACAACTGCCAAAGGCAAGGTGAGGGTGGTTATGGTAACGGCCAGCAGAGCCAAGGCAGCTCTCAGAATATCTGACTTACGGATCTATGTATTGGCTAGTTAATCATGGTGTTCTTACAAGCGAAATAGAAAGTCCAGTAATTGATTTGCATAAGTGGAAAAGTTCTAGATCAAGTGAACAAAAGTGTAATATGAATCACAAAGTCAAAGAGTCATAGCCTATCAATTCCCAGACTTGAGCCATTAAAACTTCTAGAAAAAATAGAACTCCCATATAATCCAGCAACTCCACTTTGGGGAATATATCCAACGGAAATGAAAACATTGTGTTGAAGAGATATCTGCACCCCCATGTTCATAGAAGCATTCCTTACAATAGCCAAGATATGGAAACAACCTAAGTGTCCGTCAATGGGTAAATGGTTAAAGAAACTATAGGAGTGCCTGGGTGGCTCAGTCGGTTAAGCATCTGCCTTTGGCTCAGGTCATGATCCCAGGACCTCAGGATGATCCCAGGACCTGCTCAGTGGGTAGTCTGCTTTTCCCTCTCCCTCTGCCCCTCCCACCCCACTCATGCTCTATTTCTCTCTCAAATAAATAAATAAAATCTTTTAAAAAAGAAAAGTATAAGATGTGGTATATACAATGGAATGTTATTCAGCCATAAAAAGAAGGAATTCCTGTCATTTGCAACAGCATAGATGGGCCTTGAGGGCATTATTCTAAGTGAAATAGTCAGAGAGAGACAAATACTGAATGATCTCACTTATATATGAAATCTACAAACAAAACAAAATTAACCTAAACTAAGAAAAAGAGATCAGATTTGTGGTTATCAGAGGTGGGAGTTGGGGAATGGAGTAATTGGATGAAGGTTATCAGAGACACAAATTTCCATCTATAAGATGGCTGTACTGGTAAATTTTACCAAACATTTAAGGAAGAATTAACACCAATCCTCACAAACTCCTCCAAAAAAATTGAAGAGAGGGGAACACTCACCAACTCATTCTATGAGACCAGTATTATATACCCAAACTAAATAAGGTCATCACAAGAAAATACAACTATAGACCAATATTCTTTATGACTACAGATGTAAAAATCCTCAATATACTAGCCACCTGAATTCGGCACAATGTAAAAAAGGATTATACACCATAGTCAAATTGGATTTATTCCAGGTAAGCATGGTTGTTTGACAATCCAAAAATCAATTAATGTAATGTATTATATTAATAGAATAAAGCACAAAACTCCCATGATGACCTCAATATATACAGAAAAAGCATTTGACTGTAATCATATTTAATACTAAAATGCATTGAATTCTACACAAAATGAGTGAGGAGTGAATTTTTGTTACATAAAATATATGTCAATAAAGGTGCTAAAGAAATTGCTCATCTTGGCTTTGTGGGTAATATAGATAAAGAGAGCAGCTGCCAGGGATTTATCCCTTGTCTGTCTGGAGAGCAACAGAACTTGGCAGTTCCAATCACCATGGAGTTTTCTTTCCCAGGCTTAATGGCAGCTTCTGCCTTCCCAGAGCTTTAGAAATGAGAGGGGGTGAGGAGTCACTCTCCCTTTGTCTTCCTTCACCCCTCCCCATTCACTCCTTCCCATCTACCACCTGTTACCCTCAAGCGCCACCTCTGCTGGGCACCGCATGGCCCTGGGAAGGGGAGGGCAAGGAAAAGCAGAGGGAGTCCCATGTGGGAAAACGGGAGGGATATGCCAGTGTGGGAAATAAAGACTGGATGCTTTATCATTTCCACAATGATCATCAGCATTTAAAATTGGGAGATGCCACATCAAAGTCTGGAATTACAACTTAAGCTTTTTTAAAAACTCAGAAGCACTCACAACACTTGACCCCCACACTGACTCAATGTTTCTCCCACAGTTGAACATCTTCATTCATTTTTATAACCCACCTGGCCCCTTCCAGCATCTGCATTTGTGATCCTTTTGCCATGTTGTGTCCCATGCACCTTATGTCCTGGCCACAGAATGCCCTATCACCATTTCCAAACAGGACCGCCCTTCACACTTATATTTTGCTTGGACGTTCTTTCCACCTGCGGCGACCTTTCCCCTCTGTCTCCTATTGCTGCCTCTTCCATGAAGCCTTCTCCTATTCTGCCACTGAAATCCAATCTTACCCTTCCATCTCTCGTCTAAACACCTCTTTTGGATTGTGTAAGCAGGTATCACACCTGCCTCTGCCCTAGGTATTTGCATGCTTTTCTATGGACTCCACTGGACTCTAATCCTAGATTCCGTCTTACCAATTGCTGCTTTGCCTGCCACACCCTCTTGGTACCCTGTAGGTACTTAATATCTAACGAATTGGATTGTCCCTGGACGGGCCTGATGCTGAGGAAAGGAAGCTGCTATTAAAATAGGAAAAGAGTCAGTCCAGAAAATCAAGGTAAGCTAACTCAGGAAAGCAGTGAGAAATGAAGGAATTTGGCAGCAGAGACCAAGGAAAAATACTCCCTGCTTATACTGAGCTAAGCCTGTTCAGAGACATTCACTTTCACAATATAGAGATCGCATGTACACCCCACAAGGTGATAGTGGCCTTGGCCCTTCCAACCACAATGCTTTCCTGACAGTCACTGGTGCACCTCCTGTTGGCAGCTGTGGGAGCGGTAGGTGATCTGGCCTGTGCCTCTCGTGTTTTCATATGTGACAATCATGTTTTCTGACATTTCCATTTGTAAAATGCCACTTCTCCTTCCCACTACACTAGGCTAGATCACATGCGTAGAGTACAGAAATCACAAATTATTTATTTGCCTGTCTCCACCTGAGAAACCACCTGGAGAGCAGGAGAAAACCCAGAACAGAGCTTTCAGGAGGGGGTTGGGGGGAGTGGAAGGGTTCATTCCCGGGGCACCTGGGTGGCTCAGTCGGTTAAGTGTCTGCCTTCGGCTCAGGTCATGATCCCAGGGTCCTGGGATCAGGTTCCACATCAGGCTCCTTGCTCAGCAGAGAGCCTGCTTCTCCCTCTCCCTCTCCCTCTCCCTGAAGCTACCCCTGCTTGTGCTCTCTCTCACCCTCTCAATCTCTACGTGTCAAATAAATAAATAGAATCTTAAAAAAAAAAAAAAGGGCTCATTCTCTTTTTACTTTAAGCCATTCAGGACCATTTTTCTCTGTCTTCGTTATTCAGTCATGAAAAAGTTTCTCCTTAAGAGTGGATGAAATCATGTTCATAAGGAACTGAGAACAGCTCTAGCTACGTGGAATGTGCTCAGTAATGGGAGTTTTACAAAGTCTCCACTCAAGAAATCCTGCCTGATTACTCCTGACTGTTGAAGACACAAGGCCCCTGAATTCAGTGAGTCACAGGCTACAGAAGGCAGAGGCCTGAAGTACCACCAAGCCACAAGGAGTGTGTGGTAATGTGCACTGGAGTCGCCTGGGAACCTTGCTGACATGCAGATTCCTGCTTCATAGGGCTGAATGGGGCCTGAGATCCTGCTTCTAACCAGCCCCCAAGTGATACAGATGCTATTTGTCAGAACCACTGGTGGACAACAGAGTGGAGGAAGGAAGTCAGACCTGTGACATCTGGCCCCAAAATAAGCAACTTTATGTCCTTCCAGAGAAGAGGGAGGTGCAGTCTAGAAAAAGCAGCCTTGGGCTTCCTCCAGGAGGGTGATGGATACACCATGGTAGTCCTCCAGAAGGTTTGGGATTTGACAAGTGGTCCCTGGCCTGAGTCCCTGCCACATCTGGCCCCTCCCTCCTGCTTAAGGTTCCACCTGAGGGATAGTTACAAAGAGCAGGGAACCGGTCATTGTGTGCAGGAAAATGTCTGTGTGCAAAGTCGGGCAGGGTGTGGAAGTGGAGATGCGGCTAGCTTATGACCTCCCTGCTATGTATGTTGCCGAAGTGCCAGAGAGAGGAGTGGGATCATCCTTTAGGGACACTCTGGGGCAAACAGGGGAGCCCCTACACTTCTCCCCAGCCTAGGGTCCTCAAGGAGACCCCAGGCCCACTCTGGAGGGGCCCCGCCAGTGCCTGAGAGTCCTCTTTCAGCCCTTAGCTCCTTTAATTCCGACTGGCCAGAGGCAGAGCCCCCTGGCTGCATCCTACCAGAAAGGGTCTCGGGCCGGGGGTCCCCCAGACCTCTGTCTTCGCCTGCGCTGGGCAAGCCCTTGGTCCCAGGCGCTTTGGGCAGTGCGCAGGCGCTGCCAGGAACGCGGGCCCGTGCAAGTTGCCTCCCTGTCAGGCTCCTCTCCGCACACGCAGGTGATAGCTGGCGCCGTTCTTGTCGCTGTCCCTCCTTCAGGGCCCCGCGGCGCCCCCTCGGTGGGACCATGCAAGCCCTGGTCTCCCCAGTGACCAAGGCCATCTTCGTGGCTCTGTTCCTCTTCGCTATCCTGCTCATACTCTACGTGATCCTGTGGTACATTTGCCGGGACGTGGACAACGACTACATCTGAAGCAGGTAAAGGGCTGGCTCAGTCCCCTAAGACCCCACCCTGTGTCCCCACCCCCCAGTTCCTTCTCAGGAATCCGAATCCATTCCCAGGACCCGGCGCTCCTCCTCTGGGCTCTGTGTTCCTTTCCTGGGTCCTTAACCCCGGTTCCAATCCCATGTCCCTCCCCACACTCTGTGTACGCCTAACTTGGACACTGCACTTCTTCCCTAGACCCCGTGTCCTTCCCCTAGACTCTGAATTCCTTTCCTAGATCCTGCGCCCCTCCTCAGATCCGTGCCCCTGTCCCAATCCCAAGCGCCGTTTCTCACCCCGCGCGCTCCTACCCCAAACCCCAAGCCCCTCCCCGGGACCCTGTGCCCTTCTCCTGCATTTTCAATCCTTTTCCTGGATCGCGCATTGCCCTCCTCGACCTCCGACCTCCGACCTCTGTGGTCCTCTCCAAATCCGCCCGGACCCTGGGCTCCGCCCAAGACCCTGCGGCTCTCTCCTGATCCTGCACCCTTTCCCCAGATCCCGCTCCCCTCCTCAGAATACTCTCCCCTCCCCATCTCACGTCATTCCCTGGAATCTGCTCACGGCCCTTTATCCCACCACCACCATCCCACCTCCTCTTCTGACCTCAGACTCTGCAGCTTTCTCTAGACACACAAGTGCCCCCTGGCTGCACCCTGTTCACAAACCCCTCAAGCCACCCAGGTGTCCTGCCTGCCTCTAGGAAAGGAATTCTGGTTTGATGGGGCTGGTCCATCTGTGGGCAGATGGTTAGTCAGACCTTGATCAAGTAGACATCTGCAGCATTAGCCACCAAGCCTGCTTTGGGACAGGGTGGTGGAAATGTGGGCAGGGAGTGCAGGGTAACTGCCTTTGGTGGCCTTGGCATCACTTGGACCCTGAATACAGTTGAGCATAGACTTGAAATGAGTTCACCCCAGATTCTCCCCAGAGAGGCCAAGGGCATCCAGCAGCAAACACAGCCCCATGGGAGGGAGTGCAGCATCTCAAGTGGGCTATATTAAAGGGCATTTACAGGGGCGCCTGGGTGGCTCAGTTGGTTAAGCGACTGCCTTCGGCTCAGGTCATGATCCTGGAGTCCCGGGATCGAGTCCCGCATCGGGCTCCCCGCTCGGCAGGGAGTCTGCTTCTCCCTCTGACCCTCCTCCCTCTCGTGCTCTCTGTCTCTCATTCTCTCTCTCGCAAATAAATAAATAAATAAATAAATAATAAATAAATAAAAATAAAGGGCATTTACAGGGTGGTCCAGGTGCGAGATGTCACACAGTTGTGAACTCAAATTCCAGATCAGCTGCTTCCTAGTCATGCGTTGGGCAAATTACATCTCTGAGCATCTGTTCTTTGATCTGTGAAATGGTATTAATGACAGTATCAAGCTCACCATAAAATACTGTATTTAAGCTGATCACCAGTCTTATACCCAAGAAAGCCTCAATTAAAAGTGGTAGTTACTTGTGAGCAATTAACCTCTAATGGTATTTATTGTTTTACTAATTTTTGGAGACATAATTGACATACGGTAAATTTCACCACCATTTTTTATTGTATAGTTCTGAGTTTTGACATTAAGCTATATAACTATCATCACAATCAAGATATAAGAACCTTCTATTGATAACATGTTATTAAAAATCTTTTCCTTTCAATATCGTTAAATCTGAGAAAAACAGCTTCTAAAACTTGTTTTGGAGAAACAAGTATAATATTCATTTATATTTATATTCAATATAAATATCTATTAATTACCATCTTGGTGGTTTGAGTTTTTTTATATTATGAAGTATAGTTGACATGCAATGTTATATTAGTTTCAGGTGTACAACATAGAGGTTCGACATTTCTTTTTTTTTTTTTTTTTTTTAAGATTTTATTTATATATTTGAGAGAGAGAATGAGATAGAGAAAGCATGAGAGTGGGGAGGGTCAGAGGGAGAAGCAGACTCCCCGCAGAGCAGGGAGCCCGATGCGGGACTCGATCCTGGGACTCCAGGATCATGACCTGAGCCGAAGGCAGTCGCTTAACCAACTGAGCCACCCAGGCGCCCGAGGTTTGACATTTCTGTACATTACTCAGTGCTCACCATGATAAGTGTGGTCCCCATCTGTCACCAAACAAGATTAGTACAGTGTTATTGACTATATTCCCTATTTGTACTTTTCATCTTTGTGACTTATTTATTTCGTAACTAGAAGTTTGTACCTCTTCATCCCCTTCACCTATGTTGCCCAACCCCCTTCCTCCCCTCTGGTGACCACCAGTTTGTTCTCTGTATTTATGAGTCAATTACTGGTTTTTCTTTGTTTATTCATTGGTTTTGTTTTTTACATTCTGCATATAAGTGAAACCATATACGGTCCTGGTACACTACCCCATCAAAATACCTCACTACTTTTTTCACCAATATTCATGATACTTTACATTACAAAGAAATTGCTTCCTGATATTACCCAAGCAATAAATAACTATACTTTCTTGCAAAAAAAAAAAAAAATCATGCAGCCCAGAAGTGAATGGAGTGATCATTCCAGCCCTGCCCATTCTCCCAGAGGTAACAACGAGTGTTAACTGTTTGGTTCTTCTGCCTTCTGCCTTTCTTTGCTCCTACCCCCCACCCCCTTTCTCACACACACACACACAGAATGCTGTTTGTTTATTTTCTTCCTATTAAATGGGATACTACTTTGGATTTCAGAGGACCAGGAGGGAATTAAGAAGCAGAATGAAAATCTCCCAAGGAAGTGTCAGAACCCTGTTCTCCTCTCTTCCTGCGCCCTTAGGCATTGCAGGGAGAGGGATGCCTGCTTAAGATGTCTGTGAGGAGACTGTTTTGAGCTCCTTTTGTGGGATCATCTGATGAAAGGTGCTATATGAAGTGCCAAGACTATTTTTAAGGGTCAGACAGAAAGCACTGAACATTTGCATAGAGGTCAGAGGAGGTAACAGGTCCACATTTCTGGGTGTCCCACTTCTCTTCATTGCCCACTTCTTGCCTTCTGACTCCCTCTAAAGGTGGCAACCTGCAAGGTCCCTGTTGTCCTGCCCCTTGGGGTGCTGGGTGGAGCACCAGAGTCACTGCACAGAAGCACTGTTCATATGGGCTTGTCTTCAACGGGAGACTTCTTCCCTTTACCTACAGAAAGCCCAAAGCCTGTCTCAGTGGTCTTGTCAGTGCTTCTAGAAAGTTCCCCATCAGTAGTGTGGAGGAGGGATTGGAAGAGCCTGAGAGAGGAGACCAGTTAGAAGGCAAGAAATGATTAGGACCTGAATTTAGACAGTGCCCATGGGAGGAAGAGAGCTAGAGATGTGTCTGAGTTAAAATTGGTGGACCTTGATGACTGAATGAGCGTGGAGGCACAGGCATTGAGGTGGGTAGGGAAGAGGAGAGGAGAACAAAGCTAATACTGTTCTGTCTAGCCTAGCAGTGTAAGAGGCCACTGGTGTCATTAAAAGTCAGTGGCTCCCATTGGACAGAGATGGGTTCCCTTAGGCCAGTATTACCAGGCCCTACCTGGTCTGCTAACCATTGCCACCTTGATTTTCCCTTCCTTCCATCCCACACCTTGACATGGGCAGTTACCTAACCAAGGGTCTGGCTCATAGCAAAAGCTCATAAAATGGTAGCCTATTTATATTTCATGAGGTTTCACTTGTAGTTTGGTCTGTGTAAGGGCCACCTGGCTTTGTTCTCGCTTGTTGAGGACTTGCATGCTCACCGATGGGGTCTGCACAGTTTGTGGCATGTTGACTAGAATATGTGTGAAAGTCTGCTTATATAGACAAACAGAGCCCTGCCTAACTATCCAGAACATAGCTGCCTTCCCCTCCTCCCTTCCTAATGCAGTTTACAGAACAGCACCTGAACAAATCACAACCACATATTCAAGCCTTATAGTTTGAGATGGATTATGTAATTTTTCTTCCTTCTAATTCCTCCTCAAGAATGAACTCATGCCTTATAACATTCAACAGGGGGTCTGAATCCCTAAAGCAAGTCAGTCAGGTCAGAACCTCAACCTACCTGCACAGGTGTTATTTGCCACTAAGTGTTGATCCAAGACTGGCCTCATCCACTATCTATTGGTGCGCATCCAAGGAATGTAGCAAACATGATGGGTGTTGGGGAACCCATGTGTTTAGGGTGGTGATGTTACTCTTGACAGCACAGCTGACAATGAGCAGATGCCTTGCACCGGCCTTTAGAATATCTGTGCTTTTGTTACTTCCCTTCAGCCTGCACAGCAAGCATTAACTTCATATGGAAAAGTCATGTCACTGAGAATTCTGCTGCCCTGTCTTTGGATTGGAAACCTTAGGCAAGCTGCAGCTGAATCAGAGACAAGCAAACTACTAAAACAGAAAGGAGTTTAAGTTAATATAAGGAAGGATTTTTCTGAAAGGAGACTGTCAAATATCTGGTTGGAATTCTCCTGTTCTATGTCATCATCATTTTTCCCTTCTTCAGTAATTTGTGAGCCTATGGGGGGATGTAAAGCATAGGATTAGGCACTGGGCTATAGAAGAGTATGAAGGCTGATCTCTCCTCTTGAGGACTTTAGAGTTTTGTCAGTAAGGCAGGAGAGAAAAAGAGAGGGCAGTGGAGAACAGCAGAGGTCAGAGGTTTAGTATCCCGTGGTCTGATGAGTGTAAGATGGACTCTGGCAAGGGGAGCAGACATCCTGGTTTCTGTGGGATAGAATCCCCTTTACACCGTTTGACCCAGCCTCACTACTGAGTCTATTCCTTTCACTCTCTCAAGTATCTGCAAGGCTTTTGAAATGTGATCAGTTTTCCTCTGTCTAGGCTGAAAACAGAACACCGTCTGGATGGCCTGTTGGGTCCCTGGGAGCATTTATGGTCCTGATACAGTTGTTTTCTGTGTCAGTTAAGATCAGATGTAGCTGTGATTATCAGAAACTGGAGACAACAGCAGCTCACATACAATGAGAGGGTATTTCTCTCTCATGTGAAAGACCAAAGGTAGGTAGTTCAGGGCTGGTTTGGTGGTTCTGTTCCACAAAGTGCTTTGGAATCCGGACGCCTTCTAGTTTCTTTCTTTCACCATACGTGGGCACCATTCCCAAGGTCCCCTCATGATCCAACATGCTGTTCCAACCGCAACCATCTTCTAAGCATTCCAGCCAAGAGGAATGAGGAGGAACTGAAGAAGAAGGTTAAAGGGCACATACCACAGGCTCTTTCAGGAAGGCTTCTGCAAGTTTTCCCATGACACTTCTATGACGCTAGTGTCTCATTGGCTAGAACTTAGTCACATGACTATACTTAGAGGAAGCTGAAAGTGAAGGTTCATGATTATAGAAGAAGAGGAAAGTGGCTATTAGAGGGAAATGCAGAGACTCTGCTTCATCTTAACACTTGCTCCAAGGAATTATGAAGATCTCCATGATTCTGCAGCACTCTTTCTGGAATTCCTATAAGACGAGGATATGGTGGCCATGACAAATTTGTAAATACTGTCACACTCTACTACAGTGAATTTTTGCAGAGGTGGAGCTGGTAAAACATTGCTGTTCTGTGTTGCTTCTCTGGGATTTAGGAATACAATTTGTTTTTTTTCCAAGATTTATTTATTTATTTGAGAGAGAGAGAGAGAGCATGAGTGGGTGTAGGGGCAGAGGGAGAAGGAAGAGGGAGAGAGAGAATCCCAAGCAGGCTCCATGCCCAGCCCAAGCAGTCTCCACACCCAGCATGGGAGCCCGATGCAGGGCTTGATCCCATGACCCCAAGATCATGACCTGAGCCAAAAATCAAGAGTTGGACGTTCAAGTAACTGAGCGACCCAGGCACTCCAGTAATGCAATTTCTTACAGCATCATTGTTTAATCTTTAAATGTATGATTTATAAATGTTTCCTTTTAGGTAATTTTGGAACTTCAGTCAGTAGATCGTGGGATCTTAGCTCCAAACTTCCCTCCCCCATCCCAAACCATCTTTTCATCCTACCTGCTTGTCTCAGAGAAGGGACTGCCCCTACCCTGTCAAGGCTAATCCTGACCCTGTGCCCTGGTTCAAAGCTCTTCCAACCTCTCTAGGGACCTCCATGACAAAACTTTTTGATCTTGTATCTTAAATCTTCTTCTATTTCCACCCACCTTTCTGCCTAATCTCATATTTTCCCCTCTGGTCCATGCATATTTTCTTTCTTTTTTTTTTTTTTAAGATTTATTTATTTATTTATTTGACAGAAAGAGACACAGCGAGAGAGGGAACACAAGCACGGGGAGTGGGAGAGGGGGAAGCAGGCTTCCCGCCGAGCAGGGAGCCCGATGTGGGGCTCGATCCCAGGACCCTGGGACCATGACCTGAGCCAAAGGCAGACACTTAACGACTGAGCCACCCAGGTGCCCCTCCATGCATATTTTCTTTCTCCTCTATCTTCTGCTTGTTCAGAGCTTCTGCTGCATCATTGCTCCTCAGTCCATTTAAAATTTAATATTTCCACCATTCATATATAATATATGTAAATAACTTGAAGAGAATAGATAATAGTAAACTATAGGAAAAGAATTAGGAAGTGATGAGTTTTGAGTATTCATTACCTTTGTTTTCAATATATTTTATTTCATTATGATTGTCTCCACCAATTATCATGGGGTCTTGGTCCAATTACTGTTGGAGGAGGTCATCAAGAGTGCATGACTGCCAGTTGACTCATGAGCTGGACCCCAGCAATGGGAGGTTCTTCACCTCCCCTGTCCTTGGACTGTGCATTCTGCTTACCTTCCCTGCTCCCAGAAGCTGCTAAAGGATGAAGCCTTGAGATAGAATGTGTTGTTCAGACCATCTGGATGGTAGACGTGACTGAACCCTGTTAAGGCCTCTAGATAAACACTTAGGATTCTGGTGGGTGGGTATAGAGATCTACTCATCTTGCAACCACCCAAGACAAGCCTCATATGTAAGTTTCCTTGCTTATTAAACCTGCTGCCTACCAGTCTTGGGTGGCTTGCCTCTTTCTTTGATCTCTCCCTGCTCTCCACATATGGGAGCCAGTTTCAGATTATTACCCAGGAAATCCTGAAAAGGTTCCAAACCAACAATTACCTAAACTCATGGTTCCTTAGTTTACTAATTTTCAGATGGGTCTAATGATAATCCCAGCCTCGGGTTTTCTGTGAGGATGCCTGCTTTTCAACTCCTGTTGCCAAACTTGCTTCCCTCAAAGGCTGCTTTCTGGTCCACGCTGATTCCTGGTTTCTAGACTCTTTCCCAGGGCTAACTACTACTTTTTTATCTTTCAGCTTGTCACCCCATCCTCTGTTCTTTTATGTCCTAGTTCTTTGGATTCTGATCAGAGCTCTCAACACTGCCATGCCCCAGCCTCTTGTAATAATAGACAACACGAATATTCACAGTATCTTTTGCCTCCAATCTTGTCACCCCATTAATTTGTTCAGCCATTGAGTCAACAGACTTTTCATAATACAAATCAAGCAGTCACTGTGTGCCGGGTGCTGTTCTAAGTGCTTTATGTGTTATTCCTCACAGCATTCCCAAGAGGAGTTTTAAAAGTTTAAAAAGTAGAATTCACTAGTGAAGTCATCTGATCCTGATTTTTTTTTGTAGAAATGTTTTTGACTAGTAACTCAATTTCTTACTTGTTATAGGTCTATTCTGACTTTCTATCCTCTTGAGTCAGTGTTGGTTCTTTGTGTCTTCTAGAAATCTCTACATTTTATTCATGTTCTCTAATTTGTCAGCATATAGTTATTCCTAGTATTCACATATAACCCTTTTTATTTGTATCTTGTCTCCTCTTTTGTTCTTGACTTAGGTAATTTGAAACTTCTTTTTTCTTGAATGATCTAACTATAGGGTTGTCAATTTTGTACGCCTAGATTGTTCAGTCACTAGCTGGTGCCCTCTTTGAGAAGTGTGTGGCCCTGGCTACAACTGTATTGCTTAGTCATTGACCAGTGGTTATCCCTGGAAGATCATGACTTTGATTATATAGCAAAGGCATATCCCAAAGAAGCTAACAGAGGCTGTCAGCTAATCACAATATTTGAAGCAGGGCAGCAAGTCTTTTCTTGAAGGGACAGTCTTATAGTCAATGATTGGAGTGCCCCTATGCCTTGGGGACCATGGCTTAGCACTATTGAAATGTGGGTATAGGAGTATTGCTGTCCCTCCCTCAAAAGGCAGCCCATCCACATACTCCCAAGTGACAGTAATTCAAGTTTATGAGTAGGGTACTGCATCTCATTCTTAGACCCCAACTAGGAGAACAGCCTTATTTTTTTATTAATAATATTTTATTTGGATATAATTCACATAATTAAACCTACCCCTTTAAAATATATAATTTAGTGATTTTAATATATTCACATGATTGTGAAACCATCACCACTGTCTAATTCCAGAATATTTTCATTACTCCAAAAAGAAATCCTGTATCCATTAAGAGTAATTCCCTTTTACCCACAGACCCTGATAGTGACTGATCTACTTTCTATGTCTGTGGATCTGCCTGTTTTGGATACTTTAACTTAGCAATGTTTGAAAGGTTGATCCATGTTGAAGCAAGTGTCAGTACTTCCTTCTTTTTTTTCTAAGTGTTTAGTTCATTCCTTTTTAATGCATGAATATGTCATTGTATAGATTATACAACATTTTGTTTATCTATCCACCAGTTGATGTATATTTGTTTTTTTTTTCCCACATTTAGGGTATTATGAATAATACTGCTATGAATATTCATGCACACGATTTTGTGTCGTCATGTGTTTCAATTCTCTTGAGTATATATGTAGGAATGGAATTGCTAGGTCATATGATAACTTTTTGAGGATCTTCCTAAGTATTTTCCAAAGTAGCTGCATCATTTTACATTCCCATCAGCAATGTATGTGGGTTCCAATTTTTTCATATCCTTCTAACAGTTGTCCTTTTTTATTATATCCATCCTATAGGTGTTGTATCACTAAGAGTTCAACCAGAGAAAGAGAAACAGTAGTATATAAATATATATATCAGGAGTGAGCAGCAGAATAATTGAAAATCGGGTCGGAAAATTCATAGAGGGGCAGCATAACTTAGCTTTTCCCGGTTGATACAATCTGTAAGACCCCTTCCAGTTTTAACATCATACACGTCTAAAAGCCAAGGTGGCAGAGAGGGTGAAAGAAGCAGTTTACATTATGTTACAAGTGAGACAAAATGTAAGTTGTGGACAAATCTACTGGCATGTTTTCTGTTTCCTTCCACTCTTCCATGAGCTGGCACCTCCCAGGAACTTGGGTCCCAGTTTACTGGCTACCTCCTAGGAGCCAGGTAGTGTGGCAGCCCTTGACACAAGTCAGGAATTAAGCCTCATGGCAGTACCTGCAAGCTTTCTTAAGATGCTGGGCAATTTTGAGTGATAAGCAGTTTTAATTTATTCACAAATAATTTAAAAGCAACTGGTTTGGGGTCCCTAGAACAGAATTGGCATTACTTGCAACAGCTGTTTCTCTGGAAGCCTCTCCGGAAGTTGCCTGTCGGCTCCTCTCACTGGTACTTCTTCCCTGTAGGGAACTGGCTTTTCAGGTGCTGAGTTCCTTTATCTGTCCTGGGCTACTAACAGCCAGTGCCAGAAAGCAGCATGCATCCTTATGTACCAGGGGAGCAGATGTATGGGAAAACCCAGGATTGGGTTTAGAAGAGCAGGGAAATGATGGAACTATTTAGAGGCTGATCGCAAACATGACACCCCTGTTGGCATTAGTTTTCCAGTTGGGCCAAGGCTCCCAATTACCTTTCAAGTAACAACAGGATGTGTTTGATGGTCAGCAAAACACATGCCTTGTCCTGTCTAAATCATAAATCATGACAGGGTGGTGGAAAGATGTGAATGAATATTTGGGGGTGAGAAGCAGATATCAGGATATTGATCTACTCATTTATCTAAATGAGAAGAGGCTACAGGGTAGCCAACGTCTAGTTTCAGATAATTACTTGTGACCACTGTATTCTGGAATGGCAGCAGAAGTGAATGGCAGAATGAAATGCAAGTTAGACCCTGAGACTTAGCTATTGGAAGCCTAAGTCATGGATAAAGGGGCCATCCGTGTATTTTGTCAGAAACTCCAGAAATAGAGCTCCCCGGGTGTTTGGCTTGGGCTCAGTCAAAAGCCAGAATCTAAGCCTATTGTGCCTTGTTGCTTGTTTTAGCAAATGAAATCATCTCCATGACCCGTTGTATAAATAGAAAAGTTCTAGTAAGAGGTTGCTATCTTGTTCGTGATAACAACAATATGCGTGTCCCACAGTAAGTCAGTGTAGTCGTGGACAAACACTGCATCTGCGATCAAGGTGCCTGGGTTACCTTAGGGCTCCAGGGAGAAAATGACTGTGACCCACACGCCGATGCACAGCACGCAGCACTGTGCGATGATGGCAGAAGCCGTTCAAGATCCTAAGCCATTTTATGAGAACTGGCCACTGGATGGTTGCAAACGAGAATATTTGACAGATGCTGTAGTGCCCTCTGGAGCATCGGAGGATCTAAGAGGGCTTCAGGGCCAGCCCCAAGGATGACAGTAACTATAATACCGTGTACTACAGGGGGCTAAGTGCTTCAATGCTTCACAGCTCCATGAAGTGCCCCTGCTTTACAAACCTCCTATGAGTTGACTGACCTTATCCTGAGGCTGTGCATGAGTGTCTAATGAGGTCAGGATTTGCTGCTTTAATAAATACTCATTTGGCATTTACTATGTGCCAGGACTGTTGTGTGTGCTTTACATGTATTACCTGGCTTTGTCCTCCTAACTGCCCCATTAGGTAGGTACTATTGCTGTCCATGGTTTACAGGTGAGGGAACTGAGGCACAGTGAGGTCAGGAGCTTACTCAAGATCACACAGCTAGGAAGTGGCAGTCAGGACAAACCCCGGCTGGCTGGGTCCAGAGACCCTGTGCTCAGCCATGTACTCTGCTGCCTCCTTTGTTAAATCACATCTTCTTCAAAACTCTCACAATCTTGTTGGATCAACTCTATTTGGCCTCCAATACACATAACGTGTCAACACGACCATAGACACAAACAAGATAAGTAACGCAAGTGACATGTCTCAAAACATCTGTAGGAGAAGTGCCTAATACTCACACACTCAACAGGAAACAGAACCATCCTAGTCTATGTGTAACTTTAAGACGTCACATTTTTCATGGAAATCAGTACAATGCTGTGAAAGAACAAAACGAGGGTAAGAGAGAGCTCCTCACAGAATCAGTGTCCTCTAAGTGCTGGAGGGACAGCTCTACCACTTAGAAAGAGATGACCAACCAAGTGCAATAGAAAGCAAATTAAGCTGGGGGGGGGGGCGGGGGGGGGGCAGAGTGTGATACAGCATTCTGATGGCTCCAGAAGTGTGAAACCAAAGCCTTTCCTAAAATATGCTCAAACAAACTCAAATTTGTACACATCTAATTGCTTTAAATGTATTCCAATAAGCTGATTGTTAGCCATTTAGAGCCTGCCTGCTTTGCATACCCTAGAAAACTGTACCCAGCATCTGCTAGGCATAGATAAGATAATTCTAGGGCTTTAAGACCCCCAGCCACCACTGCCTTTCTGAGTTCTCTGACCCAGAGACTTTGCATTGTGCTGATGGGTAATACCACACTGATTTCCTTATCCTCCGGGAGTTCCCTTGCCTCCTTCCCCTTCTGCGTGGTGAGCTTTTGTCATTATCTGTACAAGGTGTCCTGCCGTAAGGGACTTCCCATCATTTGCCATCCTGTCCAAGCACTGCCCGAGTAAAGCTTGTTGTATGCTGCTGCTTGTCATCATAGCAGTATCTTTTTCCCTATTCAGCCCCAAATCCTCAAACTCACAAACGTGTATGTATGAAAGAGCCTAGAATAAGCTTTAGAATAATACACACCAGATTGTTAATTGTGGTTTTTTCTGAAGATAGGACTGCATTTTGGGAGCAACTTGGTAAAGGGAGAACAATGATTTGTCTGATTTTTTAGATTTTTTTGCAAGAAGAATATATGAACTATTACCATTGTAATTAAAATAATAAAATAACTCTAACCAGAGAAATAGTAGCCATGTATTTGTCAGCTAAAGCAAACTCTAGTTGATGCAACAGACAAAACCTGAAATTTGAATGGCTTAACACAGCGGAAGTTTGGTTTTTGTACACATAAATTTTGATGCTGTTTGGCAGGGTCGCACCACTCTCAAGGGACGCAAGTTTCCAAGCTGTTTTGAAGTGCCACCATCTCAGCATAAGATTGCCATGTTTGGGGGCACCTGGGTGGTTCATTTGGTTAAGCATCTGACTCTTGATTTTGGCTCAGGTCATGATTGTGAGATTGAGTCCCTGGTCTGGCTTTGTGCTCAGCGCGGAGTCTGCTTGGGATTCTCTCTCCCTCTCCCTCTGTCCCCACCCCCTGCTCTCTCAGGCTCTCACTCTCCCTCTTGAAATAGATAAAATCTTTTATTTATTTATCTGAGAGAGAGAGGGCATGAGAGAGCATGGGAGGGGGCAGAGGGAGAGGGACCAGCAGACTCCCTGCTGAGCAAGGACCCTGACATTGATCCCAGGACCCTGGGACTATGACCTGAGCCAAAGGCAGATGCTTAACTGACTGAGCCACCCCGGTGCCCCAATAGATAAAAATCTTAAAAAAAAAAAAAAGATTGCCATGTTTGCTGCTGAGTGAAAGAGAAAGCACAGAAATGGCATACTGGCTCCAGATGTGACAAAGAATGCTTTGGCTCATATCTCAGTGACAACAGCTAGTCACATGACCCTTCCTAACTACAAGTCAACTGGACATGTAGTGTCCCTGTGTCCAGGAGGGAAAGGAAGACAAGATATGGACGAGTACTTGTAGTCTCTCCCACATACTGTTACATAGTAGTGGTGCTGAATTAAGAGTAACCACTGTAATTTGTTATGACCCAAGTCTTCTTCATTTCTTGGAGGAGTTTCGGAAAAGGCCAGATTTGCCTTGATATTCTCCAAAGTTTCAAGCACTTACTATATGACAGATGCTTTCAAACACAATATCACATCTAATTTTAAGAGGATCATGTAAATGTCAGCAGGGTGGATTTGCCCTTCTTTACCCAATAGCATCTTTCTGCACTGCCCTTGGCAATGTCAGCTATAATGTCAGTAGGCTGAGAATTTTCTCCTTCCTTTTGATACATGAGTAAAATCTTAACCTCTGAGTCTCTGCTACCCTCCACATGACTGAACTTGCCAGAACACCTGCACAAGTGCCATTAGGCACTCTGAAAACCAGAACTTTCCTGTGGGGCTGGTACACAGAGAAGAGGCCCTAGAAGGATGACTATTTTTCCCTTTTAATCTGAGCTAGCATGTCCACAAAGGAACCATTTTTCACCTCCCAGGAAGGTTTTTAAGAGTTCAACCTAGTGGGCGCCTGGGTGGCTCAGTCGTTGGGCATCTGCCTTCGGCTCAGGTCATGATCCCAGGGTCCTGGGATCAAGTCCCACATCGGGCTCCCCGCTCGGCAGGAAGCCTGCTTCTCCCTCTCCCACTCCGCCTGCTTGTGTTCCTGCTCTCGCTATCTCTCTTTCTGTCAAAAAAAAAAAAAAAAAAAAATCTTAAAAAAAAAAAAAAGAGTTCAACCTAGTAGATGTTTGTTCCACATTGACTTCCATGGTCTTTCCTCACTACAACTTATGAGGGAAATGTTGGGTTTTGATCTCCTAGGTAAGTTCATTCATCTGCATATGTGTTTAGTGGCCAGTTCCAAATAAGACATCCCATTAAAATTATACTGCAAATATCAAGGAGGTTCCAAAACCCTTTTTTTAACTTCAGGTTTGTATCCAAAGAACCAGTCAGTTATGCAACAAATCAGACTACTCACAGACCCAATTGGAAAACATTTTGAGAATGTGTTGAAGTTGCCCAGAACGATTACCAGGTGTCTAAAGGTCACTACCCAAAGTCAAAGGGACTATGGCTATCAGGGGTATTCCAAGGTGAGGACAGAATTGTGAGGGTACTTTTGCAGGGGGTAGGCATACTCTATGTCAGGGGAGGGCAGAAGACCCTGTGAAGCTTTTAGAGGTGGTAGCAGTGATAAGCTGGCCAGCAGGCCAGGTACCAGAAGTGGACAAGGGGGCACGTGGGGGAAGACTGGGTAAGGATGTTGTCATGTGGGAAAGTGTTGGGACTGGACAGAAATGGCGGCACCTGGCAGAGTCTGCTCTGAACAAAACTCAGACAATCCCCAAATTGTATTTGATTCTCATTATCACCTTCCTTCCTTAGGTCTGCTTTTACTACCTGGGCCTCAGGTTTCTACTTTTTGTCACCTGAGAGATATCATCCCATACTTAGAAGAGAAATAAAGTATGAATTAGAAGGTTGACCATAGGCTGCAGTGGATGGGAACAGCGTGGACTCTACATGAATTCAGACCAGGGTTCTAATCTCTGCCCTGTTACTCACTAGCCATGTGATCCTGGGTAAATGACCAAGCCCTGTGAGCCTCGGGTTCTTTGTGAAGTGAGCAGGTTTGATAAACCCTGTCTTATAGGGCTGTAAGAATGTGTGTAATGTATGGGCAGCATCTTGCACAGTGCTTGGCATATATTGGAACTTTGATGAATGGCAGTGATTTCGAATGTTGTTTTGATCCCAGAGTTTCCACTCTCTCCTCTGAGATTTTGTTGTAGTTATTCAGTTCAACAGTCTTCAATCTACCCCAGAGGTTTCTCATGTTTTGTTGTTGAGTTTTTGTTGTTGATATTGTGTTTTTTTATTAGTTTCATTTTCCCTTCTCTACTTTTCCAGGTTTGATTTTGGAAGCAGAAGACAGCAGCCTGAACTTCACTGTCATCTTGGCAGTTACAAGTAAGGCACTTAATCTGTAAAAAAAAATAAATAAATGAGCGGAATTGACATCTTTACAACATTTTGTTCTCCATCAATGAATATGGTATACTGCTCCATTTATTCGGGACTTTTTTTTTTTTTTACCTGAATCTATCAGTAAATTTGTATAGAAGCCTCCATAAAGATCTTATATATTTTTCTTCAGCTTCTTCTGTTGTGAATGGGATATTCTCTATTACATCTTCTAAATAATTATTACTTTTGGGTGTGTGTGGCAAGACTCTTGATCTTGCTATAGTGATCTACCATACACTATTTTTCTGAAGTCTCTTATTAATTCAGATGTCCCATGTACCTAGTTCTTTTTTTACATTTAATTTAATTTTATTATGTTATGTTAGTCACCATACAGTACACCATTAGTTTTTGATGTAGTGATCCACGATTCATTGTTTTCATATAACACCCAGTGCTCCATGCAATACGTGCCCTCCTTAATACCTATCACCAGGCTAACCCATATCCCCACCCCCTCCCCTCTAGAACCCTCAGTTTGTTTCTCGGAGTTCATAGTCTCTCATGGTTCATCTCCCCCTCCGATTTCCCCCCCTTCATTTTTCCCTTCCTTCTCCTAATGTCCTCCATGCTATTCCTTATGTTCCACAAATAAGTGAAACCATATGATAATTGACTTTCTCTGCTTGACTTATTTCACTTAGCATAATCTCCTCCAGTCCCATCCATGTTGATGGGAAAGTTGGGTATTCATCCTTTCCGAAGGCTGAGTAATATTCCATTGTATATATGGACCACATCTTCTTTATCCATTCATCTGTTGAAGGGCATCTCGGCTCTTTCCACAGTTTGGCTATTGCGGACATTGCTGCTATGAACATTGGAGTGCATATGGCCCTTCTTTTCACTACATTTGTGTCTTTGGGGTAAATACCCAGGAGTGCAATTGCTGGGTCATAGGGTAGCTCTATTTTTAAACTTTTGAGGAACCTCCACACTGTTTTACAAAGTGGCTCTACCACCTAGCATTCCCACCAACAGTGTAAGAGGGTTCCCCTTTCTCCACAACCTCTCCAACATCTGTTGTTTCTTGCCTTGTCAATTTTTGCCATTCTAACTGGTGTAAGGTGGTATCTCAATGTGGTTTTGATTTGAATTTCTCTGATGGCTAATGATGATGAACATTTTTTCATGTGTCTGTTAGCCATTTATATGTTTTCTTTTGAGAAATGTCTGTTCATGTCTTCTGCCCATTTTTTGACTTGATTATTTGTTTTTTTGGTGTTGAGTTTGAGAAGTTCTTTATAGATCTTGGATATCAGCCCTTTGTCTGTAGTGTCATTTGCAAATATCATCCTCAATGGAGAAAAGCTGAGAGCCTTTCCCTTAAGATCAGGAACATAACAAGGATGCCCACTCTCGCCACTATCGTTCAACATAATACTAGAAGTCCTAGCAACAGCAATCAGACAACAAAAAGAAATAAAAGGTATTCAAATTGGCAAAGAAGAAGTCAAAATCTCTCTTTGCAGATGACATGATATTTTATGTGGAAAATCCAAAAGACTCCACCGCCAAGTTACTAGAACTCATACAGCAATTCAATAATGTAGCAGGATACAAAATCAATACACAGAAATCAGTTGCTTTCTTTTTTTTTCTTTTTTTTTTATTCTTATGCTAATCCCCATACATTACACCATTAGTTTTAGATGAAGTGTTCTATGATTCATTGTTTGTGCATAACACCCAGTGCTCCATGCAGAATGTGCCCTCCTCAATACCCACCACCAGGCTAACCTATCCTCCCACCCCCCTCCCCTCTAGAACCCTGTTTGTTTTTCAGAGTCCATCATCTCTCATGGTTCGTCTACCCCTCCGATTTCCCCCGCTTCATTCTTCCCCTCCCGCTACCTTCTTCTTCTTTTTTTTTTCTTAACATATATTGCATTATTTGTTTCAGAGGTACAGATCTGAGATTCAACAGTCTTGCACAATTCACAGTGCTTACCAGAGCACATACCCTCCCCAGTGTCTATCACCCAGTCACCCCATCCCTCCCACCCCACCCCCCACTCCAGCAACCCTCAGTTTGTTTCCTGCAATTAAGAATTCCTCATATCAGTGAGATCATATGATACATGTCTTTCTCTGTTTGACTTATTTCACTCAACATAATACCCTCCAGTTCCATCCACGTCGTTGCAAATGGCAAGATCTCATTCCTTTTGATGGCTGCATAATATTCCATTGTATATATATATACCACCTCTTCTTTATCCATTCATCTGTCGATGGACATCTTGGCTCTTTCCACAGTTTGGCTATTGTGGACATTGCTGCTATAAACATCGGGGTGCACGTACCCCTTCGGATCTCTACTTTTGTATCTTTGGGGTAAATACCCAGTAGTGCAATTGCTGGATCATATGGTAGCTCTATTTTCAACTTTTTGAGGAACCTCCATACAGTTTTCCAGAGTGGCTGCACCAGCTTGCATTCCCACCAACAGTGTAGGAGGGTTCCCCTTTCTCCGCATCCCCGCCAACATCTGTCGTTTCCTGACTTGTTAATTTTAGCCATTCTGACTGGTGTGAGGTGGTATCTCATTGAGGTTTTGATTTGGATTTCCCTGATGCCGAGCGATATTGAGCACTTTTTCATGTGTCTGTTGGCCATTTGGATGTCTTCTTTGGAAAAATGTCTGTTCATGTCTTCTGCCCATTTCTTGATTGGATTCTTTGTTCTTTGGGTGTTGAGTTTGATGAGTTCTTTATAGATTTTGGATACTAGCCCTTTATCTGATATGTCATTTGCAAATATCTTCTCCCATTCTGTCGGTTGTCTTTTGGTTTTGTTGACTGTTTCCTTTGCTTTGCAAAAGCTTTTTATCTTGATGAAGTCCCAATAGTTCATTTTTGCCCTTGCTTCCCTTGCCTTTGGCGATGTTTCTAGGAAGAAGTTGCT
>NW_023270210.1:4944133-4944942 GCF_011800145.1 Mirounga leonina
TCTTTTACTTCTCCAGAAAGGGTTTCTCTAATAACTTCCATATTTTTTTCAAGCCCAGCTAGTATCTTTAAAGTGATGATTCTGAACTCTAGATCTGACATCGTACTAATGTCCGTATTGAGTAGGTCCCTGGCAGTCGGTACTACCTCTTGTTCTTTTTGTTGAGGTGATTTTTTCCGTCTTGTCATTTTGTGCAGAGGAGAATAGATTAATGAGAGAACAAAATGCTAGCAGAGTAACAACGTCCCCAGAAAATATACTCTAAACAAATCAGGAAAGACCTGAAGCAGTGGGAAAAGAAAGGGAAAGAGAGAAAAAAGAAAAAGGAAAAAAAGAAAAAGATAAAGATAAAAACAAAAACAAACAAAACAAAACAACAACAACAACAAAAAAAAAACCAGAATGTGATCAAATATGATCAGGCTGGTATACAGATCAGTGCCACACACTAGATTTGGGGTGTATTTTGGTCTTTTAGAAGAAAGTGCCTCCCAAAATTTTAAAGAAAGAAAAACTTATATATGTACAAAAATAAGGGTTGATATGATGAAGGGATGGAATATGACTGTAAAGATGGAAATTATAAAAAATTTTATAAAAGGAATTGATAAGAAGTTGTTTGAAAAAAGAAAGAAGAGGATTTAAAAAAAGAAAAAAAAAGGGAGAGGATGTGATCAGGCAGGGGAATAGAAAACACCATATACTAGAGATTTAGGGTATATTTTAATCTGTTAGAAGAAACTATCTCAAAATTTTAAAGAGAGAACAACTTATATATATAAGCCAAAAATACGGGTAACTACTATGAA
>NW_023270210.1:4945042-4969111 GCF_011800145.1 Mirounga leonina
AAAGACTACAGAATCATGGTAAAAAAGCCGTGAATTCTATGTGCAGTAGTCCCCTAGCGCTGGCGTTCTGCCGTTCTCATTGATCGGTACACTTGGTCTTGGCCGGCTGTTCTCGCTGATCTTCTGGGGAGGGGCCTGTTGCCGTGGTTTCCAAATGTCTCTGCCGGAGGCGGAAGTGCCCCGCCCTGGCCCCCTCCCGGCTAAGTCATCTGCTCGCGTTTGCTCTCCGGGCCTTTTGTTCCCTGCGAGCTTCCCGTCCAGCTTTGGAGGCGGAGAGTGAAAATGGCGGCCTCCCAATCTCCACCCCAGGGGAGCCGAGAACTCGGGGCCCCCTCCTCAGTGAGCCCCCAGAGAAAAGCCGTCAGTCACTCCCATCTCCCCGGTCTCTGGCCGCACTCCGTGCTCACCCGGCCTGTGACTAAGCGCGTTTCTATCTCTGGCCCCCGACCCCGGGTGGAGTCTCCAAACCCAGCAGATCCCTGCGGTGCCCTCCCGCGCGGCTCCTCCCGGGGGAGGAAGGTGAGTCTCCCCGGATCTGCCGCTTGTCGGGTCCCTGCTGGAGGAGCAGGGGCCGACTGTGCCGCGGATCACGGTCAATGGCAACCCCGAGCTGAGAGCCCGCGCCTGGGCTCCGCCTCTGCAGCCGGCTTCCCTGCTCCGTTACCTGGGAGCTCTGCCGGTCTTTCTGTGACCCCGAGGGTCCTGAGACCCCACTGTCCCGGAGGGTTCCACCCCCCGCTTAGCCACCAGAGTGACGTCCCTCGGCGGAGCAGACTTTTAAAAGTTCCGATTTTGTGCTCCGCGCCTCTATCACTTGCCAGAAGCGGCCGACGGAGGCCCCTCCCCCGCCGTCTATCCTCCCGAATATCGCCTCAGATTCACTTCCCCGCACGTCCTACCTTCCAGAAAGTGGTCGCTTTTCTGATGAGAGAGTTGTTGCTCTTCTTTTCTTCGATCTCCTGTTGAGTTCGTAGGTGTTCAGAATGGTTTGATCCCTATCCAGCTGAATTCCTGGGACCAGATGAAATCCAGGTCTCCTACTCCTCTGCCATCTTGCTCCGCCCCCATCAGTTGCTTTCTTATACACTAACAACGCAACTGTAGAAAGAGAAATTAAAGAATCGAGTCCATTTACAATAGCACCAAAAACCATAAGATACCTTGGAATAAACCTAACCAAAGAGGTAAAGGATCTATACTCTAGTAACTACAGAACACTCATGAAAGAAATTGAAGAAGAGCCGTGTACCTATTTCTTTGAATTCTCTACATAGATGATCCTATTGTCACAAAACATTATCTTCCTTTTCAATAGTCATTTATTTTGATATGCATAGTTTGGCTGTTCTAATGTACTTTTGAATGGTAGAGGTGAAAGCATACATTTGTGTCTTGTCCCTGTCTTCAAAGGGAATCCAGTTAACATTTCAAATTTAAGTACGTGTGGGGTAACTATTAGGAAATTTGTTGAAAGTTTTTACCTTGTACTCATGTTGATTTTTTTTCCAAAGGCTTTTATCATACATGATACAATGATACAATGTTTCCCCTTAATTTGTCATTATGGGGATTACAAGTGAAAGTATTTTCTAATTTAAACCATATTTTCATTTCTTAGCCACAACCTGTTCACTCAGTTCACTGCTATATTGAATATGCTATTAATTTACTTAGGATATGTGCTACTATAAGAGTGAACTTGGCTCAGTGGAAATGGGGGGCTTATCTGGTTTTAGAATTACAGAGAGCTAGCCTGGAAAAATGAGTTAAATAATTCCCCATATTTTTGTATGCTTTGGGAGACTTTACTTAAGATGGAGATTAGTTTTTCCTGATCATTGGTAGACTTGACCACCCAAACTGCCTGTCTGGGAGCAGGGTGGTTTGGGTGTTCAGGAGAGTTTGGGTGTTGAATATAGTTTCAGTTTGTATTATTTAATTAAAGTCTTCTATTTCTTTATGGACTGATTTGGTCCTTTATTTTTTTTAACATTGTCCCTTTCACCCAGGATTTCAAATGTAATTGCATGATATTTATAACAAAGCCTTTATTATAGAAAATCTGAAACACACACAACAGTAGAGAATAGTATAACAAACCCAATATACCTGATAACCAGTATCAGTAATCTTTAGTACATGGTCAGTCTGGTTCCATTATACCCTCACTTTCCCCACATCTCTACCAAAGGAATAATGTGAAGATAATCCAAGACATTATGCTATTTCATCGCATCTCATCAGTATTTCAATATGCATTTCTAAAAGACAAGGAATCTTTTGTAAAACATAAATTCAATACAATTATCATTCATAAAAATTTAAATAAGTAATTAGTATCAAATATCCAGTTACTTTTCACATTTAACTTATATGTAAAAAAAAATTAAGTTTCTTTGAATCACAAATATGGTCTATATTTTGTGATTTTTTTGTTATATCCCTTAAGTCTTTTTTAATCAATAGATTCCCCACCATCACCTTTCCCCCCCCCCTTGCAATTATTGTTCTTGGGGGGAAAAAGCAGGTCAAATTATGTGACATTTCCCATAATCTGACTTATGTTGAACAAAACACTTTAGTGTCCTTTAACATGTACTTTGGCCTCCTACTTCTTTAAATTGATAGTCGCAGGTAGAAACTTGATCAAATTAAGTTTGCATGTTTGTTGTTTGCTGTATTTTCTTTTTTTAACAAGACTGCTACATAGGTAATGCTGTGTACTTCCATTATGAGGAACATAATGTTTATTGTCCTTTGTGCTGAAGTTGGCAGTCATCGATGAACATCACCTTTATTTGTGTATTGGGGGTTGCAGAGTAATGATTTTCTAATTCTCTCATTCATTCTTAGTTTATTAGCTGAAAAACTTCTATATGTAGAAAGGTTTCCTTGTCCACCATTTGGTTATCTTGAGGGAATCATATATTTGTTGTGTTTTTACATCGTTTAAATATCTTCTGCATCGGGGCGCCTGGGTGGCTCAGTCGGTTAAGCATCTGCCCTCGGCTCAGGTCATGATCCCAGGGTCCTGGGATCGAGCCCCGCATCAGGCTCCCTGCTCAGCGGGGAGCCTGCTTCTCCCTCTCTCTCTGCTGCTCCCCCTGCTTGTGCTCTACCCCCCTCTCTCTCAAATAAATAATAAAATCTTAAAAAATTTTTTTAAATATCTTCTGCATCAATATTTTGTACAGTTTTAACTTACAGTGTTTACTTGTGATTTTTTCCTTTAGTACCTGGTCATATCTGCAAAAAAAAAAAAATATGTCTGTTTTATAAGTATTTTCAAAGAATTGGCATTTGTTAGTTGGTCTTACTGTTTTCTAATTCATTATTTCTACACTTACCTTCATTATTTCCAACCTTTTACTCCTTTGGGTTTAATACAACGTTCATTCCTTAGCTTCTTGAATTTCTTGGGTACTTTATTTCTTTTTCTGATACACCTATTTAAGACTATATAATTCAGATTACCATTTGGGCTATACTGCACATGTCATGCTATGTAGCTGCATGTGTATTGCTTGAATTTTTTTTAAAGATTTATTTTTATTTATTTATTTTTTTAAAAGATTTTATTTATTTAATTGACAGAGACAGCATGAGAGGGAACACAAGCAGGGGGTAGTGGGAGAGGGAGAAGCAGGCTTCGGGCCGAGCAAGGAGCCCGATGCGGGACTCGATCCCAGGACCCTGGGATCATGACCTGAGCCGGAGGCAGTCGCCTTAAACCACTCAGCCACCCAGGCGCCCCTAAAGATTTATTTTTTTATTTTAGAGAGTGGGAAGGGGCAGAGGGAGAGAGAGAATTTCCAGCAGACTCCCCGCTGAGCATGAAGCCCAACACAGGGTTCAGTTTCATGACACTGAGATCATGACCTGAGCCAAAATCAAGAGTTGGATGCTCAATTGACTGAGCCACCCAGGTGTCCTGTATTGCTTGAATTTTTAACAAGTTGGCTAGATCATTCTATTACTTATGCTATTAGAATATTTTCAGTGTATATCTCAAAATTAGAAAGTGTAAAAATTATTTTGAGAAAACTGTGAAGATTATGAGAGAATGTTATTTGGAGGAAGTTTCAGGGTTTGACAGTATTTTATTTTAATTTTGTTATTAATTACAGAAGAGACTTAAACATAATTAACTGCTGGTGACAGAGTTGGGTTTAACCCAGGGAAGCAAAGAAGTTTAACACTAGAAGATCAGTCAATATAATTGGCCACATGTAACAGTCAGGATTGTTCAGGAAATTCAAAAGCACCGTAAATATTTAACATGGAGGGAATTTAATGGAAGGAATTAGTTATACAAGTGATAGAGAAGCCAAGCAGGGGAGAATTGGGAAACCCTGTAATTAGCAATACAAGGAAGTCTCTCCCACCTCTAGGCTAGAAGAACAAGAAGAGGAAATAGTGTTACTAGATCCTGGATTTTGGATTCAATAGAGTCTGGAGCCATGATGGGTCAATGATGGTAGCTGGAGCCATGAAGAACATGTAGCCATTGAAGGAAATGCCACTTGATGTAGAGGAAGGAGGAGAAAATCTCTGACTGCTCTATTCTTCTGGGTTCTAATCTCTTGATGGACGGTGTCTTCAATTAGCTGAACCAGAATGACAACGAAATGTTGGTGAGTTTAGGAATTGTAGCCTGCAGGGGTCAGCCCCTGTATAATCTAGGGCAGAGCAGGGAGAGTGATGGATGGATCTGGGGGTGAGTAGGACCAGGATTGCCTTATTGCATTAATGGATTAAATGAGAAAAATCAGATCTAAATTGATACAGAAAAGTATCTGATAAAAATCAACATCCATTCATCATTAAAAAAAGAGATGTTAGTCTGAAGTATGAGACTGGAATTATGGGTTTTGGGGAGGAAGACCAGAGAGATAAAGTGCCATTCTCATCACATCACATCAAGGGTACATAATATCAACATGATTTGTCACTGTTGATGTTGACCTTGATCACCAATTGTGGTAGTGTTTGTCAGGGTTCTCCCTCCCTTGAGCTCAGGTGCAGAAATAAGGAAAGGAGAGAAGAGAGGGGTCAGCACTTGACTAATTTCCTAAATTACCTGCCCAGGCATCAGGGCTAACCATGGCTAACTTGTCACATAGATTAGAACCCAACAACAAAAAATTCAGCCTCGACTTCTTGCAGTGTAACGGAAATCTTCTAACATGGACAATAATGAACAGGATCATCGTGTGTATAGAGAAGATAAGGGAGTTTGGGTCCAGCTTAGAGGAACTCTGAATATCAGAGTACAGCATGTGAACCTAACTTTATGGGTGGCAGGGAATTAAGCAGCAGAGTGCCACGATCACATCCGGGCCCCTGTCATCCTTCATTCTTCTTGGTAGTGGGGGCTGGAGCTATTTTCTCATGTACTGCCTGTTTGCTCACCTTCCTCACTGGGTACTTATCAATACTTCAGAAGGGTGCCATTTAAACTCCCATATGAGAACAATATTTTGCTCATTTTGAGACCAAAGTATTTCAGTAAAGAATCACATTTGCTTTACATGTGTTCCCTTTTTACTCTTTCAGGTTAATCTCCATCCAGTGGCTGTGCTCTGCATCATGGCCCCAAACCCAGGCAAGCATGAAGTCTTGATGAGGAACCGAAAACACTAGCTGAGTTTCCTCATTGTATAGCATGAACTCGCTAACCCATGGTCATGTACACAATTACAGTTTCCATCTGAATCTTGGTTGTAGGCTTATTTCTTTGCATAGGTATCACCTTAACTGGCTTGACTTTTCTGTCACTAGAATGGTGGAGTTGCTAACCAAATACAAATTCTTAGGTTTTGACTTAAGCAAAAGTGAACTAACTTACTGAGTACTTATTTCACACACTCACTTCCCAGTAATAGTGATAGGAAAGTGAGGCCCAGCACTTGGGCGGCTCAGGCACTTTCTTCTTGTGTACTGGCACTGAACATGTATGCGAGCAGGAGAAGGGCCAGAATGTTTCTCTTATTAGGAAGAGAGTTAAAGGTATCTGTCTCTTGAATGTGCCAGGGGATACTTTAGGAAAATACTTGGTTTTATACTTCTGGAGCCCATTGGAATATTGTACCCCCCGCCCCCAAACCCAATTTGACTTCCTACTGTGCCATTTCTTCCTAAATTGGTCATTTCTTCCTAAACGGTAGAGCAGTCCCTCCAGTACTTGGAGGATACTGGCTCAGCTTGCTCACTCTGCAGGGAGCAATCTCTTGCCATCATTTTATTCTTTCACAGCATGGTACTGATTTTCATGAAAAATGTGACTTTTTAAAGTTACAGATAGACTAGGATGGTTCTGTCTACTGTTGGCTGTGTTAAGTATCAGGCACTTCTGCAGATGTTTAGAGAGGTGTACTTGTGTTACTGATCTTATCTATGTTTATGGTTGTGTTGATATGTTGCGTGTATTAGAGGCCAAATAAAGTTGATCCAACAAGACCATGTGAGTTTTTTTTTTTTTTAAAGATTTTATTTATTTATTTGACAGAGAGAGACACAGCGAGAGAGGGGACACAAGCAGGGGGAGGGGGAGAGGGAGAAGCAGGCTCCCTGCAGAGCAGAGAGCCCGATGTGGGACTCGATCCCGGGACTCCAGGATCATGACCTGAGCCGAAGGCAGTCGCTTAACTGACTGAGCCACCCAGGCGCCCGACCATGTGAGTTTTGAGTGAGATGATTTTATTTAGCAAATATTTCCTGAACTCCTACTGAGTGCCAAGGCCCATGCTGGGCCCAGGAATACAGAGCACGACATGTGGCCCTTGCTCCAAGGAGCTCACAGTCTTGGGGGCATTGCTGCTACAAACCTTTGACTGTTTTCCAGAGTCCTAACAAGATTGATTCTAACAGTTTCTGCTTGATTTTTTGATGTTTCTGTGGTTCTAAAGAAATCCTTTTTAGAAAATTTTAAAACTATGATATCAATTCTTGAATAGTTGTAGTACTACTCAGGTTATGCATTTCATCTAGGATAAGTTTGAGTAGTTTCTGATTTTTGAGGAATTGCACAATTTCATTTAAGTTCTTGAACTTACGTACATAAATTTGTTCTTAGTATTTCCCTTTTATCCTTCTAACGTCTGTAGTGTAATGCTTGTGGGCTTGCAGTGATACCCAGTTTCAGTTTTAATATTGGTAATGTATGTCTCCTCTTCTTTTTACTTTGTCTGTCTGGCTAGAGTTGTAAAATTTATGGGATGCAGCCAGTCAGTGTTAAGAGGGAAAATTATAGCATTTAATGCCTAGATTAAGAAAGATCTCAAATCAATAATCTGTTTCCACCTTAACTTAGAAAAAGAAGAAAAAACCCAAAACGATCAGAAGAAAAGAAAGAAATAAGCAAAGAAACAAAACAACAGAAGAGAAAGAAATAAAATTGAAATAGATCTTTTCTTTGGTCTGGAGATGATTTTAGAGTATGCTGTTTAATTTCCAAGTGTTTTGAGGTTTTTCTTGTCCTTCCACTACTGTTTGATTTCTAATTTGATTCCTTTATTTCAGAAAATATACTCTGGATCATTTAAATTTAAAAAAACATTTTAATGACACAGGATAGAGTCTATCTTGGTGAATGCTCCATGTGTACTTGAAGTAAATGTGCATTTTGCTGTGTTGGTGCAGTGATATTTGGATCCAAAGTGTTTGTGACTAACCCAGGGCCCCATCTGAGCCCTGCCGATGGTTCAGTTCTCTAAACTTTTGGCATCCTATTTATGGTGAGATTCCAGCATGAGCAGCTCAGGTATAATCAGAACTTCCTACATAACTTGATGGGATCCCTTGCTCATATTGGTTCCTCTTCACCATTTTCCCCTCACTCTCTGGCTACCAGGAGATTCTTTTCTGGTCCTCTAACTAGGAGGGGATCTATAATCTCCCCTCTCTGTTGTGTACTTCCTTTGAATGGATTTGCCTAGGTGGCCAAGCGGTGGAATAAGAGAAAAATAGCAAAGTAGTTACCTCTCACTTTGTTGTACCAAAGATCTTCTTTACCAGAGACACATATTACCTTCCCTCCAAGTCTTAGATACCTGGCCTGCTGTTGCTGAGGCTCCACCACAGGGTTTCAGCTTTGGGCCTGGGGCTTTACTTCCACCTGTGTGATAAATCCCTCAGTACATTGATGCTAGTTTGCTCTACACCAGTGACCAACAGATAGTTCCCATAAATGGCTAGATTCTAAACATTTTTGGCTTTGAAGGCTATATTTTCTCTAAGATAGATTTTATATTTTATTTTCATATTATATTCATATTAATATCAATTTAAATTTAATGTATAGTTCTATTTAACATTTATAATTTATTTATATATTAAATTGTTAATTTATTTAATATTTATAGTATTAATTATTTATATTTTTATATTTAGTTTTTACCTAATGTCCTTTTTTGGTTACGGGATCATGTTCAGTATACCACATTCCATGTAGCTGTCATGTTTCCTTAAGATTCTCTGCAGTGACAGTTTCTCAGACTTTCCATTCTTTTTGATGATGACAATTTTGAGGAGTACTGGTTAGGTATACTATAGAATGTCCCTCTATTTGAATTTGTCTGGTGTCTTTCTTGTAAGTAGATCGTTGTTGTGAGTCTGGGGAGTAAGACCAGAAAGGTAAAGTGCTCTTCTCATCACATCACATCAAGGGTACATTCTATCAATATGACTCATCACTGGTGATGTTGATCTTGATTACCTGGCTGAGATGGTGTTGGTTAGGCTTCTCCCCCAAATGTTCTTTTCTCTCTCTGTCCATGCTCTATTATTTGGAAGTCACTCTGTGCAGGCCACAGTTAAGGAGTGAGGGTTATGTTTCATCTCCTTGAGTGGGGGAGTATCTACATAAACGATTTGGAATTCTTTGGCATAAGAAATTTTTCTGTTCTCACTATGAGCTCATGGATATTTATTTTATGCTTTGGGTTATAATGCAGTACAAGTTTTATTTATTTGCTCAAATTTTTCCAGATTTGGCCATTGGGAGCTCTTTTCATTGACTCCTGTGACCCTTTGACATACCCCATCATTGTTTTGTTTGTTTTTGAGCATTTCCTTCTATTCTGGCATGACAAGATGTCCCAGGTTTATCTGTATATTTCCTGCACCAGCCTCAGAATCATTTATTTCCTTTAGGATCCCTGGTTTTCTTTATTGGGAAATAAGGTCAGAAATTGATACCACATGCATCCATTGCCACTGGTATGTCCTTGCTTCTAGGCTTTCTCAGCTGACAGAGCAAGAAGGTATATGTGTATATATAACACTTAGTTTTTGTAGTTCTCAGGTAACTGCTCTATATTTTTTCCCCTTAAGGTTTATAGTTACTTTCAATGGAACAGACAAGGAAGAATATCCCTAATTCATCTTGACCCTAGACCACTTACATTTAATGTAATTATACCATTATACCATTTGCCTGTTACTTTCTAGTCATCCATCTTGTCTTTGTTCCTCCTTTCTTTTCTGCAAACTTTTTCTGATAAATTCTGATAAATTGACTATTTTTTATGATTCTATTTTATGCATACTATTGGTTGATAGTTATATAGCTTTTGGATTTTTGTGGTTGCTCTATGCTCTAACTTCAGAATAACACACAAACTACAAGTTTTACTTATTAGACTACCTTCAAGTAATATTATACCAATTCAGGCATAATATAATATCCTTGAAACAGTAAACTTCCATTTCCTCCCTTCAATATATCGTTGCTATACTTGCTTTATATCAGAAGCCAGCACACTTTCCCATAAAAAGACAGATAGTAAATATGTAGTTTTTGCAGATTGCAAAGTCCATTAAATATATAAGCCTTTAAAACTATTCTTAGTTCAAAGGCTGAACACGAACATGCCACAATCTGGATTTGGCCTACAGGTAGCAGTTTGCAGACCTTTGCCTTAGAGAGTCAATTGTCTTTTAAGGTGTCTAAATATAAGAAAAAATTGCCTTTTATATTTACCTTCATTTTTACAATTTCTGGTGCTTGTCATTTCTTTGTATATACCCACATTTACACATACTAGTATATTCCATCTGCATGAAGAATTTTCTTTAAAATTTCTTAGTGTATTGCTGGCAATGAATTTTCTCGGCTTTTGTTTGTCTGTAAAAATATTTCCCATTCATTTTTTTAAGAGACACATCATCTGTTTTTAAAGATGTGCTTATTTATTTTAGAGAGAGGGAGCACGCCCGCACAAGTGGGGGCAGGGGCAGAGGAAGAGAATTTTTCAAGCAGAGTCCCCGCTGAGTGAGGAGCCTGCTGTGGAGCTGGATCCCAGGACCCATGAGATCATGACCTGAACCAAAATCGAGAGTCGGATGCTCAGCTGGCTGAGCCATGCAGGGTCCCCCCCATTCATTTTTTTTTTTTAAGATTTTATTCATTTATTTGAGAGAGAATGAGCTAGAGAGAGCATGAGAGGGGGGAGGGTCAGAGGGAGAAGCAGACTCCCTGCTGAGCAGGGAGCCCGATGCGGGACTCGATCCCGGGACTCCAGGATCATGACCTGAGCCGAAGGCAGTCGCTGAACCAACTGAGCCACCCAGGCGCCCCCCCCCCCATTCATTTTTAAACAAAATTTTCACTAGATACAGGATTTGGGGTTGAGAAGTTGTTTTCCCCTCCTTCTAACACTATAAAGATCATTATTTTTTGCTTTCTGGATGAAAATCTGTAATTCTCATTTTTCTCTATACATAATATTTCTCTTTCTTCTTGTTGCCCTTGTTTTCTTTATGTAAACTTTTCTTTCATTTTCAATAGTTTGGGTATTATGTGTCCTTTTTATCCTGGTTAGTGTTTCATGAGCTAATTGGCTCTGTGTGTGTGTGTATTTTGTCTTTTGCTTATTTTAGAAAATTCTTGTCTATAATCTCTTCAAATATATCTTCTACCATGTTCTTTACCTCTTTCTTATTCCGGAACTTCAGAATAACACACAAACTACATCATTTTATATTATCGCGCCACTTTTGGATGCTCTATTTTTCAGTTCTTTTTGTCCTCTTTGTATTTCATTTGAATAATTTCTAATTACTTATCTCAAATTAATTCTCCTTCCTCTACCATGTTCAGTCTGTTTATAATCCTTTTAGCAGATACTGTTTTTTAATTCTAGCATTTCCATTTCATTGTCTTATTGTTTATATCTGTGTTAAAATTACCAATCTTTTTATGCACACTATTCATCTTTTCTTCTAGATTATTTAGCATGTTAATCATAGGTGATTTAAAGTTTCTTCCTAATACAACTAGCATATAGATCACCTTGGAGTACAGTTCTATTTATTGTTTTTACTATTGGCAGTGGGTTGACAGTTCTGGATTTTGAACTGTTGGGTTTTTGTAATTTTTTTTTTATTGGATGCCAGCCAGACATCATTTGTAGGAGAACAGCAGAGACCGAGGTAAATAGCATTTATGGTTGGAAATTGGCATGCCTTTTCTTCTACTAGACTGTTAGTGTGTGGGAAGTAGGACATATAGTCAGTAGTTTAGCTGGGTCCAGGTTCATTGTTGCTACGAGCTTCAAAATCTTCCCCTGGTGAGCTGCCTTTCCCTGTGCTTCCTGTAGGGCCTGTGACGCCAGGGTTTTCCCAGAGTCCCTGCTGTCTCAGCTGCCAGCAGTCTCAGCAGGCTGCACCACAGAGGGCCTCTCCATCTGTGCACTTTCCCTCTCCCACTACTGTTTTCACTACCTTATTCTTTATTGAGATATAATTCATATACCATATGATTTATCATTTTAAAGTGTACAATTCAGTGCTTTTTATTTTTATTTTATTTTTTTAAGATTTTATTTATTTGACAGAGAGAGACACAGTGAGAGAGGGAACACAAGCAGGGGGAGTGGGAGAGGGAGGAGCCGCAGGGAGCCCGATGCGGGGCTCGATCCCAGGACACTGGGATCGTGACCTGAGCCGAAGGCAGACGCTTAACGACTGAGCCACCCAGGCACCCAATTCAGTGCTTTTTAGTATATTCACTAGATTGTGGACCATCACCACTAACTCTAGAACATTTTCATCACCTCAAAAAGAAGCTATCACTCATTGGCGGTGACTTTCCATTACCCCTTTCCCTAGCCCTAGGCAAGCATGAATCTATTTGTCTCTATTGATTTGCCTATTCTGGATATTTCATATGAATACAGTAATAAAATATGTAGTCTTTTCTGTCTGGTTTCTCTGCCTAATCATGCAGTATTCAATGTTCATCCATATTGTACCATGTATCAGCATTTCATCTATTTGTATTGGCCAGTAATATTACATTATATGGATAGACCATATTTTAATGCATTCATCAGTTGGTGGACATTTGGATTGTTTCCCAGTTTGGGTGATTATGTATACGGAATGATGCTATGCACATTTTTGTATAGGTTTTTGTATGGACATATGTTTTCACTTCTCTTGGATATATACTTGGGAGTAGTATCAGTGGGTCATATGGTTACACTCTATGTTTAACTTTTTGAGGAACTGCTGACTGCTTTGCACAGTGACTGCACCATTTTACGTTCCCACTAGCAATATATGAAGATTTCAATTTCTCCATACCATCGCCAACAGTTGTTATTTTCTCTTTTTATTTTAGCCAGCAAGTTTGAAGTCCTTACTCACTGTAGTTTTGATTTGCATTTCCTTAATGATTCTGTTGAGCATCTCTTCATGTGCTTACTGGTTATTTACACATCTTACTTGGAGAAATATCTATTCAAAATTTTTGTTCCTTTTAAAATCGGTTGATTTTTCTTTGTTGAGTTGTAATAATTCTTTACAAATTCTGGATACTAGACATTTATCATATATATGATTAAAAGTGTTTTCTCCTAATCTGTGGGTGGTCTTCTGTTTTTTTTCATGATGTCCTTTGAAGCACAAGCATTTTTAATTTTAATGAAATCCAATTTATCTTTTTTTTTGTCACGTGTGTATTGGTATCTGCTATGGACTGAACTGTGTCTCTACCCCCAAATTCATGTTAAAGCCTTACCCCCATGTGATGGTATTTGAAGATGGGCCTTTGGGAGACAGAGTTAGACGAGTTTATGATGGTGGGGTCCCCATGATGGGATTAGTGCCCTTATACTGTCTTTCTGTGTGTGAGCATGGAGGAAAGGATGCAGAAAGAACGTGCCCCTCTACAAGCCAAGAAAAGGATTCTTACTAGATATTGAACCCTGCCATGAACGTGCTATTGGACTACCAGTCTCCAGAGCTGTGAGAAAGAAATTTGTATTATTTAAGCCACCCAGTCTATAGTGTTTTGTTATGGTAGCCCAAGCAGACTAAGATTGTGTCATATCTAAGAAATTATTGCCTAACATGACTTCACGAAGATTTACTCCCATGCTTTTCAATAACTATTATTCATAATCATCTATCATATTTAGGTTCAGTAACACTAATGAAACTATCCTATGGAAGAGACATGCAGAAAGGGAAGAATGAAGCATTCCCAAGAGAGCGCTTCCCTGGGTAAGTGAAGAGAGTGTCCACTCCATGAAGTTCTCCCTGAACCCAGCAGGAGACGGCAGGAGCCGTCTTCACGTGTCTGTGGCTGGCTGGCCGTGTGTGGGACGTGTCTGGCAGTCTGCGGGTGCAGCTGACAACCAAAGCTGAAAAGGAGCACAAGAAGAATTAGCACTTGTTTTTTGAAATAGAGGATACTTCCATTGTTTCCAGAATCCAATCAGATGTTCAAGCCCCCCACAATACAGACATTTCCAGCGCCAGAGAGTTTCAAAATCCCACTAGGCAGCCACCATGAGTCCTTCTTTATCCCTTGTTACTTTACTCTTGAGCTTCACATACTCAAGACATTCTTGAGTATCCACCGGGTGGGGGGGGGGGGGTGAAGGTATAAACATGTTTGGGTACCATGGTCCTTTTCTCACATTAAAAGATAATCCATGGACCCCTACAAGAAAGCAATGGGAGCTCAATATTACAGCCACTCTCGATTCAGAACAGCTTCTGTGGGCATTGGTGTTTTACTCATCTTAACAGCAACTGCCAACAGTCTGTGGGAAACATGATAGTTCCCATTTTAGATAGTTTCTCAAGTTCTCAGAGAGGTAAGGCAATTTCCTCAAGATCTCACCCTAGAGATCTTGCTCTGGGTGGACCTCCCACAGTTGGCAGTGATTGGCAAAAGGGTTTTGTGGAGGGAGAGTGGGAAGCACCCATAGTCCACTCGGTGAAGGGGGTGGGGATTAGGGTAGTCCTTTTCCTGATTTCTATGAACTTGGGCTTTGGGTTCAACCTCTAGCTAAAGAAATGGCCTGAGAAGCCCAGGGTTGGGACGATGTAATCTACAACAGAGGACTCATCCACATCGAGAATGAAGGTGTCTTTTTAGTCTCTCTACAGATGTTGGAACATAGCAGGCCATCTCTTTGGGGGAGATTCTAGCTCCTGGTGGATCCCTGAAGAGCTTCATTCATACAATTGAAACCAAGAATAATTCCTCACTTTGTAAAGGATTAATCAAGCGTGTTTCAAGCTCATTTCAAAGAGAGTTTAATTGCCGAAAATATACAAGACACATTATACTTGAGGGCTGTAGACAAGTGCAGAATTTATGATAGGGCTGTAGGAGAGCAGAGGGCTGTAGAGGCAGCCAGCTTTCACCTGTGTGTTCTGCTGTGGGATGTCTTGCTTTATCACATGGTGCTTATTAAATTTGACTATTTGGTGGTAACTGTGGAAGCTGGGAGATGTATTCACATGTATCTCTGTGTGCACGAATGAGAAAGGTGACACTTTGAAAGCTTTGAACCAGAAAAGCAATTATTACCAGTAAGTGTTCTCTGGTTCCGTGTTTCCTGCTGTTCATTCAGGGATGGCAAGGGATTTTGAAAGAAGAAAAAGTTTGCCAATTTAAAGATGCCAATTTAAAAAATTTAAACAACCTGAAAAGGATTATAACCTGCAGACTAGTTTCCAGTGGGTCATCTGAGATGCCGTATTGGAGATAGAAGGGACACAGTACCTCTTTAGGGATGTTTTAAAATTTTGCTCACAACTGTGAACTCCTTCTTGCTGAAATCTAGGGGTGCCATATGGGTGAATGAAACCAAAACTGCAGTTAGGTTTACTCTTAAAAGAGAGGCCTCACCAGCAAGGAAGGATGAAGTTCAAGCAAAAATCTAGTCTCCAATCAGTTTATGCGGCTCCAGAGGTGAAGAGGAAGTGAAGTTGTGGGCAGCAAGTCACTGTTGGAAAAGTATCCTCTCCGAGGAAAGCAGTGAAGGCTCATGAGTGCATTCTGTGTCGCTCTCCTCTCCACTCCCAGTCCCTGTCTCAGTCATGCTCTCAGCAGCTCACTCCTGGACAGATGGTTTGTTCTTTCTCTACTGATCAGTCTCTGCCTCAAGCCGTTCCCTGACCTCTGCCCTGCAGCCGGGAGAGTGTCTTGGAATGCCTGGCTAGTCAAGACTCAACCATGCTTGAAAATATTCACTGGCCCCCAAGTAAGTTTGTACTGCAAGCCTGTGTCCAGCTGTCCTTCTTTCCCATGCCTATGGCCAGCAGCCTGAATTAGACACTTGTCACTGCTCACCCTCTCACCAATGTCCTCGGATCTAGTCCCTTGCCCCTTAAATTCACCCGCCACTGGAAGGTCCAGTGTAAATGCCAATCTGTTACATGGTTAGACTCATCTGTTACTGGGTATATTTCTTCTAGGAAGAGCAAAACCACACTGAAGATTACACAAGTTCTGTACCCCAATTAGTATATCTGGTTCTCACAGGACTATGACTTAGCAATTCTGTAATTGCTTATAGGTTTACTAGGTGGGAATGAATAGTGAACCTATTTGAGATAATGAGGGCCAGGTTGCTCAATGTCAGAGAAAAAAGAAATCATTACATGTAATGAAAAAGAAAGGCTGGTGGTTGGCAGATGAGGCTAGACAGAGAAGCTAGATCTTTAACCCAGCATGTTAGGCTGAGGATCTTGACTTTATGTTGAGGGCAAAGGACAATTGAGAGAAGGGGAAAGCACTATTTGGTTTTAAGCAGATTAATTCTTTTTTTTTATAGTATTTATTTTTCATTCATTCATTCATTCATTCGTTTATTTTACTTGAGGTAAAATTCACATAACATGAATTCATTTTATAGTGTCCAGTTCAGTGCCATTTAGTACATTTGCAGTTGTATGACTATCACCTCTATCTGGTTCCAAAATATTTTCATCACCCCAAAAGCAAACCTCATATCCATTAAGTAGTCACACTCCCCATTCCCTCCTCCCCGACCCCTGTCAACCACTAATCTGCTTTCTCTATGAATTTACCTATTCTGTATATCTCATATAAATGGAATTTGCAATATGTTATCTTTATGTCTGGCTTCTTTCATTCAGCAAAGTTTTCAAGGTTCATCCATGCTGTAGCATGTGTCAGGACTTCATTTTTTTTGTGGCTGAATATTTCTTTATAAGCCTATACATTTTGCTTATTCATTCACAAATTGATGGACATTTGGGTTGTTTCTACCTTTTGCTATTGTGAATTGTGCTTTGATGAACATCTGTACACAAGTATTTGTTTGAATACCTGTTCTCAATTATTTTGAGCATATACATAGGAGTGGAATTGATAAGTCATATAGTGATTCTACGTTTAACTTTTTGACAAACTGACAACCTTTTACCACTGGCAAACATTTTTCACAACAGCTGCACCGTTTTTCATTCTTACCACCAATATACAAGGGTTTCAATTTATTCATATCCTCACAAACACTTTTTACTTTTCAAATGATGATGATGATGATTGCCATTCTAGCAGGTCTGAAGTAGTATCCCATTCGGTTTTGATTTGCATTTCTCTAATGACTAATGATGTTGAACATCTTTTCCTGTGCTTTTTAGTCATTTGTGTATCTTATTATAAAAAATGTCTATTCAAGACTTTTTGCTCATTTTTAAATTGTCTTTTTGTGTGTGTTGAGTTGAAAGAGTTCTTTATAAATTGTGAATAATAGACTATTATCAGCTATATGCTTTATTGACATTTTTGTCCATTCTGCAAGTTGTACCTTATCTTTTAAAATTTTCTTCCCAGCTCTATTGAGATATAATTGACACATAACATCTGAAGTTTAAGGTGTACAACATGTTGACTTGATAGATCTATAAACTGCAAAATGATTATCACCATAGTATTAGCTGCCACCTCTCTCTTGTCACATAGTTATCATTTCTATTTTGGAGAACATTTAAGATCTACTCTCAGCAACACTCAAGGATATGACACAGTATTATTAGCTATAATCACCATGCTTTACATTAACGTACTCTGATCTCTGTTTCTCTGAGCTTGTCCTTTTTGGATTCCACATATAAGTGATATCATACAGTATTTTTCTGTCTGGCTTATTTCACTTAGCATAATGTCCTCAAGCTCCATGCAAGTTGCTACAAATGGCAGGATTTCCTACTTTCTCATGGCCAAATAATATTCCACTGTGTATATAAACCACATTTTCTTTATTCATTCATCCATTGATGGACACTTACGTTGTTTCCATGTGTTGGCCATTGTGAATAATGCTGCAATAAACATGGGAGTGCAGATATCTTTTTTATTATTTTTTTTAATTTTAAATTTTTTTTAAAGATTTATTTATTTGACAGAGAGAGACAGCTAGAGAGGGAACACAAGCAGGGGGAGTGGAAGAGGGAGAAGCAGGCTCCTGGCCGAGCAGGGAGCCCAATGCGGGGCTCGATCCCAGGACCCTGGGATCATGACCTGAGCCGAAGGCAGACGCTTAACGACTGAGCCACCCAGGCGCCCTGGGAGTGCAGATATCTTTTCAATAATCTGCTTTCATTTCCTTTGGATATATACCTAGAAGTGGGATTGCTACATCATATGGTAGCTGTCTTGATTGTGTCTGTTGATGCACAGAAGTTTTTACTTTTTTTTTTTTTTAAGATTTTATTTATTTATTTGAGAGAGAATGAGAGAGAACACATGAGAGGGGATAGGGTCCGAGGGCAAAGCAGACTCCCTGCTGAGCAGGGAGCCCGATGCGGGACTCGATCCAGGGACTCCAGGATCATGACCTGAGCCGAAGGCAGTCGCTTAACCAACTGAGCCACCCAGGTGCCCCAGAAGTTTTTACTTTTGATGAAATCCAATTTATCTATTTTTTCTTTCATTGGCTGTTTTGGTGTCATATCCATGAAATCACTGCCAGATCCAATGCCATGAAGGTTTTTCTTTATGTTTTCTTCTGAGAGTTTTATACTTTTAGCTATTAAGCTAAAGTCTTTGATCCATTTTGAGTTAATTTTTGTATATGGTGTAAGGTAAGTGTCCAACTTCACTTTTTTTGCATGTGGATACCTAGTTTCTCCAGCATCATCTGTTGGAAAGACTGTCCTTACCCATTGCATATTCTTGATACCCTTGTAAAAAATCATTTGACCTTATATGAGAGAGTTTATTTCTGGGATCCCCATTCTATTCCACTGTTCTGCATGTCTATCTTCATACCAATACCATGTCATTTTATTACTATAGCTTTGTAGTAAGTTTTGAAATTAGGAAATATGAGTCCTCCAAATTTGTTCTTTTTCAAGATTGTTTTGCCTATTCTGGGTTCCTTGAGATTCCATATACACTTTATTATTTTATTTTACTTAAATTCAAGTGATTAACATATAGTGTATTATTAGTTTTAGACATAGAGTTCAGGGATTCTGAACACCCAGTGCTCATTACATCACATGCCGTCCTTAATGCCCATCACCCAGTTACCCCATCCCCCCACCCACCTCCCCTCCAGCACCCCTCAATTTGTTTCCTATACTTAAGAGTCTCTTATGGTTTGTCTCCCTCTCTGATTTTGTCTTATTTTCCCTCCCTTCCCCTATGATCCTGTTTTGTTTCTTAAATTCCACGAGTGAAATCATATGGTAATTGTCTTTCCCTAATTAACTTATTTCACTTTGCATAATCCCCTTTAGTTCCATCCACATCATTGCAAATGGTAAGATCTCATCTTTTTGATGGCTGAGTAATATTCCATTGTATATATATACACCACATCTTCTTTATCCATTCATCTGTCGATGGCCATCTGGGCTCTTTACTACTAGGTATTTACCCAAAGGATACAAAAGTAGTGATCCAAAGGGGCACCTGCACTCCATATACACTTTAGAATCAGCTTTTCCATTTCTTCAAAAAGGGTTGTTGGGATTTCTTATAGGGATGGTATTGAATCTGTAATTTGCTTTGGTAGGATTGCTATCTTAACAAATTAAGTCTTCAAATCCATGAATGCAAAATGTCTTTCCATATGCTGAAGTCTTCTTTAATTTCTTTGAGCAATGATTTGTAGTTTTTATTTTTTTTAATTTTTATTAATTTATTTGAGAGAGAGGGAGAGCTTGAGAGAGCACACAAGCAGGGGGAGGGGCAGAGGAAGAGGGAGAAGCAGACTCCCTGCTGAGCAAGGAGCCCAACACGGGGCTTCATCCCAGGACCTGGGATCATGACCTGAGCCAAAGGTAACCACTTAACCTACTAAGCCACCAAGGCACCCGTTTTGTAGTTTTTAGTGTACAGGTCTTGTACTTCCTTAGATAAACTTACTTTTAAGTACTTTCTTCTCCTTTTGCTTCCTTTTTTACTTCTTTTTTTTTCCACTTTGTATGGCTTTATTTTTGCCTAATCACTCTGGCTAGCACTTCCAGTACAATAAAATAAAAGTGGCAAAAGCAGGAATTCTTGGATTTTTTTAAAAAAAGGTTTATTTATTATTTATTTTAGAGAGAGGGAGAAGGGATGACAGGAGAGGGAGAGAGAGAATCTCAAGCAGACTCCCCACTGAGCATGGAGCCCAACTTGGGGCTTGATCTCACAGCCTAAAGAGCATGACCTGAGTAGAAATCAAGAGCCAGATGCTTAACTGACTGAGCCACCCAGGCACCCCTTGGCTTATTTTTTATTTCTTGGCTTAATTGGAAAATTTCAGTCTTTGCCCATTGAGTATGTTACATGTGGGTTTTGCATGAATGCCTTTATCATGTTAAGAAAGTTTCCTTCTATTTCTAGTTTGTTGAAAGTTTTTAATATCATGAAAGAATGTTGGATAGTTTATTTTCTTTTGATGTCTTTGTCTGGGTTTACTACCTGGGTAATTCTGACCTCACAGAATGAGATAGGAAGTATTCCCTCCTCTTCTATATTTTGGGAAGAAATTGAAGATTTGTATAAGTTCTTCTTTCAACTATTGGTAGAATTCACCAGTGAAGTCACCTGGTCTTGGTATGTTCTTTCTTGTGAGACTTTTGGTCACTGATTCATTCTCCTTACCTGTTAGGTCTGTTTGAATTTTATTTTTTTCCTGAGTCAATTTTGGTTGTTTATGTTTTTAAAAATTTATCCATTTCATTTAGGTTATATAATTTCTTGAAGTATAATTGTTCAGAGTATTCTCTAACAATCCTTTTTATTTCTTTCATATCTGTAATACTACTCCCACTTCTATTTTTTATTTTAGTAATTGACTCTTCTTTTTTCTCTTGGTCTTACTAAAGGTTTATCAATACTGTTGATCTTTTCAAAGAAACAGCTTTTCTTAGTGATCACCTTGGACAGAAATTTCCTTAAATGTATGAAACCAAAATTAAAATCCCAATCTTTGCAGGTGTTCTTTTTGTATGTGTTGGACCACACCACACTACACCACACCACAGAAGGTGACCTAGTATACTGTCCTCATTTCCAGCCAATTTGAGAGTTCCTGTGAATATAGCAATACCTTCAACATTCATCTAGTATTATTATGGAAAACAGTCATACTTTACACAATAGCAGAGTTTCACAATAGGCAATTTTATGCTGTTAATTTTAGGCACAGCTTAAGAGTATCATTATTAACTGACTGATCATAATTGATCAAAGTATCAACTCATGATTTCCCATGATGTATCACCTTTAATCTGAGAACTTGAAAACATTTCACATTTCTAATTAGGCTTTCCAACACTCACTGGAGAATGTATATTATTATATAAGTTTGTTTTAAGGATGAGTAACATATAGCAAGTTTATCAGCTATTGAATCTGAGGGGCTCTGTTTTTCATCCAGCTATCCTGACCACCCTCTTGGTAGAGTCCAATTTCCAGCCTTGAGGAGCTTCCTAGTGAATATTCAAATACAGAATTGAGAAAAAGAACTGAGGCACAAAAAATCTTATATAACATGCCCTGAGCCACATAGCTAATTAAAGGTGAGGAAAGAAAAACTCATCTTGGGTCTTGCTTACTCTGTAGCTCAATGTTCTGGTAAGAAAGAAGTACTTTCCAGACAGATTAGAAAGACCAAGCTCAGTTATAGGTGGTCTCAACCCCCAGAAGCATCAAGAGTCAGATTGTTCATCAGTTCAGACACTCGAATAACAGATAATCTTGACCTTTCAAGAGCTTCATAGACAGGGGCCAGGTAGGCTTCTCAGAGTCCAGAGCCTACAGGGCAGGCATAACTTTGGTGAGATTCTAGGGGGTTCTGGAGCTGAACTGCTGCTTTGCAGGCCCACAAATTCTATTTTAGCAGCAACTCCAGAGATAACCAGGCCTTGGGAGCTACCCAGCAGAGACAATAGGACACTGACATATAAACAACTTATAAATCTCAAGGTTTTTCACTGTAGAGGAGGAGGCTATAATGATCTATGTGGTGGTGGATTAGAGCCATAGACATCAGTAAAAACCCTTATTTAGCTTAATACAGACATTGATGATTACATATAAAAATATTTATAGATATATGAATACACACAGGGTAGTGAACACACATGTAATTCTTTCCTCTGTCAACCAAGGAACCCTAGAAGCAATGACACCTCAGTCGCAATGAGCATACTTAGTGCACAGATCTAGGTTTCTCATACTATTTTACAGGAAAAGGAACAAGTGCTCCACTGAGAAACTGCTGATTCTAGAACTGGGGCAGGAAATATGCAAGATGAGCCTGAAGCATCTTATAATGCCTGAAAATAAAGAAGTGCTGAAAAAACAAACAACAAAAACATTTCCAGGGCTATGACAAAGGTAATATACAGAGGGAGCGAACAGGAAGAGCTCCCGGTGGCCAAACCTGGAACAATTTAAGCAACAGAAATATATAAAGTTGTGCTGGATTTTAACCCAAAGTATAATGTAGACACCCATGCGTCTATACTGAGAAAAATAGTTGACTGATTAAACACATAAATATGGGAGAATAGACAAATCTCCAATGGAGAAAAATTCCAGTTTATGCAGATACTTCCAGTTCAAGTGGCCCTGAAGTATGGGCCACATATGATGACTTTCTTCCAAGGAGGACAGTATGGACAGGGGGCCAAAAGCAGTAACTTTACAGTAGAGAAACCTAACGGGCATTAACTCAGCCAGGTGATCAAGATAAACATCATCAGTGATAAATCACGCTAATAGTATGTGCTGTTGATATGATGTGCTGACTTGGTCTTCTTTCCCAAAACACACAACTCCAGACTAATCATGAGTAAAACATCATAAAAAATCCTGACTGAGGGACAATGTACGAAATATCTAATCACTCCTCCCCAAAACAGTCAAGCTCATCAAAAACAAAGAAACCGCCATAGCCAAGGAAATATTACAAATAATGTAACGTGGTATGTTGGCTGGGATCCTGGAACAGAAAACAGACTCTACGTAAACATGGCAGACATCTGAGTAAAGTATGACTTTAGTTAATAATAAATAATGCATCGGGGCGCCTGGGTGGCTCAGTTGGTTAAGCAACTGCCTTCGGCTCAGGTCATGATCCGGGGGTCCCTAGATCGAGTCCCGCATCAGGCTCCCTGCTCAGCAAGGAGTCTGCTTCTGCCTCTGACCCTCTCCCCTCTCATGTACTCTCTTTCTCATTCTCTCTCTCTCAAATAAATAAATAAAATCTTTAAAATAATAATAATAATAATAAATGCATCAATATTAGCTCATTAATTGTAATAAGTGTACCATATTAATGATGTTAATAGTGGGAAACTGGGTGAGGGGCATAAAGAAATTCTGTACTATCTTTGCAAATATTTTACAAATCTAAAATAAAATAGTTTAAATAGTTTATTGAAAATTTTAAAATAAAAAGGACAAAAAGAAACTGAACAAAACATAATGGGTAGGTTAAAAAAAGAAAGAAAAAAGAAAAGTAAACACAAGCACACAAAACCAGACAGTGTGGAAAAAAACCCTCCTGAATATTCTTTACTTCTTTTCTCTCCTTTAACTCCCAAGCCCATATCATACACAAGTCTGGGTTCTTCCATCTCATAAACAACTCTGGAATCCATTCCTTTTCTCAAGACCTGCAACCACTGTCTGAAGCTGGCCTCACAGATGTCTTCCCTTGGTTAGAGCAGGGGGCTCCCAATGATGCCAGATGTAGACCTGCAAACACTTATTTGCCCAAGAAGGGCTGTAAGACATCTGCAGCAGTATCCGCCACAGGGGAAGTCTGGCAAGAGCCAGGCAGGAACTCAACTCCTTGCAAAGGACACGAGAGTGCGAGCAGGCTTTAGCTATGCCTGGGCAAGAACATCCGCTTCTCAGAGCAGACACATGATGACTGAGAGTCCGCGGGCTGGGGGGCTCCTGCGTGATTTGCCTGGCCCAGGTTAGCACATCTCAGGACCTGGGTGGCATGGGCCCACACAGGAAGCTGTGGCTAAAGAGCTGCATCCTAAAAATGACTCCAAAAAAGTGGGTAGAAGGCCTGCGGCGAGTCCTAGCTGCTGCACCCCTATAATCTTTATCCATCCAGAGCAGGAACACTACTGGACCCAATAGTTGCCCAAAATAAGGAATATGGGAAGGCCTGTTGGCAAAGGTGTCCCTGTTTCCATCCTGGAGTACCCCACAGCTTCTGATGCTAGGACTTGGGCCAAGAGCACCCGGTTCACGAGGTCGCCCAGGCTCCAGCTCACCTCAGCCTCCTCTGAGCTCCCATGACCCTCCCCTGCTCAGCGCCGGCCAGTCCAGAT
>NW_023270210.1:4984111-5037312 GCF_011800145.1 Mirounga leonina
GTGCCCTTGACCCTGGGGCAGGGTCAGAGGAGAAGCTCTCCTTCCCACGGGGTCCCTTGGCCAGCAGCCAGACTTCAGAAACATTCTGTTAAAGATTTAGTTTACTGAAGAGGCTGAGCCCCTGCAGGAGGTTTGGGTTAGGTCCTACGTTTTTAGGGTTATCCACTATTGCAGGGTCTGCTGCAGGGAGTTGTCCTTAGTCACGCCGTTCATCGTAAGAAACACACTGTCAGTCTGTACTTAGCTTTTGTACTATATACTTACATATAAGGTGTGTAGATTATATGTGTTTAAATACACATGTATGTATATATCACATAGATATGGACATGGACATATGTGCATGTAAGTTCATTTTATGTGTTCATAAATTATTTATATATCTGTAGAGTGTTTATATACTTTATGAAAAATACGTTGTCTTACTATATGATTTGCTTTGATATTCGCTATTGTATTTCAGGTTGATTCTTTATATTCTATTTAAATAATTTTTTTGAAAGGGCATTCCTTACCAGTAAGATGATTTTAGGTGGTTATTAGCACAGACTCTGGAGTCAAATGCCTCATTCATCCCATCTTTCCCTGTGTCCTTTTATTACCCCAGGGCTACTGTTATGTGTGCTCTGAGATCCTGCCTCAGATTTGTGCAGGGAAGCAGAAGCATAAGTTGAAAATTGGTCCCCCATCAATCCTGTTGTCTGCATTTATGCAGCCTACATTTTGTCCCCACATCCCTGATGTGACCTGAGCCCCCAACCCAAACAGAAGTACCAGCTCAGCAGTCTTCAGTTTTCCCCAGGGCTTTCTCCTATTTTATTGTTCAGACATTGTTGTTCATTCTCTGTGTGTTTTTCAAGACTTCAGTTTTTTAAGGGTAGTTTTAGTTGCACAGAAATGAAAAAGGAAATTCCTTTCTCATCTTACTCTGATCAAAGTTTTTTCCATTAACTAGTGTTGAATATCTTTCAAAGGATTTTTCTGTACCCATTTGTGACCATATATTTTTAGTTCCATTATTTTGTTAATGTAGATAAATATAGTTGAAAGATTTTTCCAATGTTAGGGCATATTTGTGTTCATTGGGCACAGCCTATTGTCCATTTAATTCACTACTATGTTGAATATGCATACATTTATTTAGGATGTTTGCTGCTATATGTGTGATTTTTCAAGGTGGGTTTCTCCTCTAGCATTTACATCCAGGAGCACTAGCCTGGGAAAATGAATTGAAAAAATTGCCCCTATTTTTCTCAAGTTTGAAAGAGTTTACCTAAAATGACAAGTTCTCCCCAACCATTTGGTAGAACTAGCCTTGAAAACTGCCTTGCCCTGGAACATTTGAGCGTTGCTTGAACTCATGATATGGTTTCAGTTTGTAATATACAATTAAGGTTTTCTCTTTCTTTATGGAGCAATTTGTCAATTTTTTGTCTAAAAAACATAATCCATTTTACTTAGGTTTTCAAACTTAATAGCATGATATTTACAAATAAATGTTTTATTACAGAAAGTCTCAAACATGTAAACAGTAGGCAATAGTATAATGAACCCCATATACCTGACACCCAGAGTCAACAATCTTCTATACACGGCCAATCGGGTTCCAACTATACGCCTACCTACCTGGTGTCTCAGGTGCTGGAATATTGTAGAGTATATCCAAAGTTTACCTTTTCATTACTCAGTACTTTAGTATGCATTTCAAAAAGATAAGTGCTCTTCTATAAAAACATAAATTCATCGTGTTTATCACTAAATAACTCTTTAATACAGTGAAATGTATTTTTCACACCTTTCTGGCAAGCATACGGTCCTTTTTATGCAGTTTCTTTGAATCAGTATCCCAAATATGTTCTGTACATTTTGATTGTTCACATCCTTAAGTCTTTTTAAATATACAGGCTTTCCCTCATCACCTCTTGCTTGGCAAATATTTTGTTGAAAATGAAACACCCCTTGTCTTCTGTCCAGTTTCCCATTGTGTGGATTTCAGTGAATACAACATTTCTCTCCTTGACATTATTCATTTGTCTTTCCATGTTATCCATTTTTTTTCCCAGTAGAGCCGCTTTACATCTTAAACATAGTTATTTTAATCCTCTGTTAATCTTAAAATTATTGTCATATTTGAGTCTGTTAATTCCAACATATGTGTCATATTTTAATCTAGTTCTGATGCTTGTATTGTCTGTCCAAATCATGTATTTTCTTGCTTTTTAGTGTGCCTTGTAATTTTTTGTTTAGAGTTGAATGTGTTGTGTGGGGTAATAGTAACAGAGATCATTATGCCTCACGTGTCGTTTTATGTTAATCTGGCTAGGAGTTGGGTGTTATTTCTCATAGCTATAAGTGCCAGAGGCTTCGATTCCTCCGGTGTCCTTGTTTTTGTCCTCTCTCTTGTATTATGACAAATGTACAATAATAACATAAGATGATGACAGGGGAAACCGGATGCAAGGTATATGAGAATTCATATGTACTATGTTTATGATAATTTTGTAAATTGAAAACTTTTTTAAAATAAAAAAAATGTAATAAAAGTCACTCATTGGACCCCATTGGAAGTAACAAGGACAATCATTTCTTCCTCTGAGAATTGACCCTCCAAGGGAATTAAGCTTTTATCTTGCTTTTCTTCTACTAACTCTATTACTGGATATTGCAATAGCTGTAGTAAATGCAGTAGAGTTCTTACTGGAGGATTCTAGGTGAGAAAAGTGCAAGGCATGATAGGAAAAAAGAAAATGACCATTTGCAAGCCCAGGAATGTAACTGGTGTAGTCCATGATAATTGATGGATGCAACCATTTGGTGAAAGGTTGATGAGGCACTCTACAATGAAGGCATGAGGTGTCACCACCTGAATCCTCTGTTCAATGACACTCTGATCAACAGTGGAAGAACCTGAAGTGATATGCCTTCTGTTAGAATGCACTAGGAAGAACACAGTACCACCTAGGAGTACTTTTCTCCCAAGAAAGTTGAACTTGCTTCTGGCCTCCTGCTGGGATGAACTTACAGTGGCAGGAAATACAGCTCTCTGTTAAAGTGACCATGCCTCTCAGTGAAGGCACAGGGTCTGTTCTGTGACAAGAGCTCTAGGCATCAGCAGAAAGGTGTTTGCTTTGTTCTGCACCCAGTCTGCTCAAGAAAGGCACCATTTTCCTGCCTACCACAGTGATGCCACAATACAGGCCAGCAGCCTTGCCTATTCCAAGTCAGTGGTGTCTGCCATTCCCTTTATCCTGGGAGAATGGTCCCTGGATGCTTAGACCTACATTTGCTCCCTATCTTCTAGGTTAAGCCAGAAACCTAAGATTAAAAATCTGAATGCGGGGCGCCTGGGTGGCTCAGTTGGTTAAGTGACTGTCTTCAGCTCAGGTCATGATCCCAGGGTCCTGGGATCGAGTCCCACATCGGGCTCCCGGCTCAGTGGGGAGCCTGCTTCTCCCTCTGACCCTGTCCCCTCTCATGCTGTTTCTCTCCTGCTCACTCTCAAATAAATAAATAAATAAATAAATAAATAAATAAATAAATAAATAATCTTTAAAAAAAATAAAAATCTGAATGCAACAAGCCAGTTCATGGTACCAGTGCCACTGATCTTGCTGCACGGCTACCCTTGGCTTGGAGGATCAGGCCCTCCAAACTAGACTCTCTAGAGCTCTGCCTCCTACTCTCTGTTGCAGGGCCCTGAACTACTGCATGTGTTGTTCTCCCCTGGGCATCTGCTTTTGTCAGGCTGCTAGTATTCCTCCTGAGCCATCCTCAAGTCTCTCTCTCAATGTCACCTTTTCCATGAGTCCTTCTATGAATACCTGATCCTAAATTACAATCCCTCCTCCCACTCCATCTCCAACCCTCCTTATTCAGTTCTGTGGATTCAATTTGTTTCCATAGCATTGATCACTATTCAACCTACTTCACCTTTTACTTTGTTCCACGGTTCATTTCAAGTCTACATCCTTACACACACTAGATTATAAGCACTACAGAGGCAGTGAATTTGTTCAGTGCTGTATCCTTAGAGCCTCGAGCAGTGCCTGGCGCATGGTACATTCTCACCATTCATTTTGAGAATGAATAAGGAACTGCCAGCTCCCAGGTCCTGGTATTTGGAGCCTCTCTTCCCTAAACCCCCTTGGCATTGGTAACCCCCACAACCACCCAAACAGGCAAAGTTTGAATGCTTTCCACCATCCTCTTATTATTGGATCGAGGACAAGGTAAGTAACTGAGCTCACTGGGAATTCTGGAGACCCCTTGCCCCAGTCCCTGGTTTGTGCTCCTGGTATTCTGGGGAAGTCAGCATGTCAGGATTCCGAATACCTATGGCTGCCTGCACATTCTCTCCTGCCCGCAGGCAGCTATGGCCTTCACCCCTATGCTCTGCTCCTCTTTCCTGTTGGCTTGGATCTATAAGTTGCTACAGTCAAGGAATCACATATCCTTGGGTTTGGGTTGGGCCACAAAATGTTTTACCAATAGCCAGGTCACGCAGCACATGCCTGTTGGTTCCTGGGCATGGTCTGGAGAGCACACCCATATTCACCAATGACCTTGATGAGACTTCCTTAAACGGAGCAGGAAGGGGGGTAGCCAAGATGGTTTGCAAAGTTACTTTCAAACCCAAAATACTCCCAACCACTGGGATTTCTCCCCATTGCCAGAATACAGGTGCCCTCCTTGCCTTTGCACATACTGTTCCTTGCATCTCAAGGTGTTGGAAATACTGTACTTGCAATGAGAAGGGCTCTTCCTCTCTGTGCTGTCCTCCATGATAATGCCAAAGGCCAGCCTAATCATGAGAAGACATCAGACACACTCAGACTGAGGGACATTCTACCAAAACTGGACCAGTACTCCTCAGAAGTGTCAGCGCCATTGATATAAGCAGAACACTGGTCTCCCAGAGATGTCCACATCCTAATGCCCCGAGCTGGAAAATGTTAAGTTACACAACAAAGTGGAATTAAAGTTGAAGATGGAATTAAAGTTACTAATCAGTTGACCTTAAGATAGGGAGATTGTTCAAGATAATCCAGGTAGACCCAATGTTAATACAATGGTCCAAATGTGGAAGAGGGAGGCCATGTGAGAAAGACTCAACTGCCCATTGCTGGCTTTGAAGATGGAGGAAGAGTCCATGAGCCAAAGATCGTGGTCACCCTCTGGATGCTGGAAGTCATGAAAATACTTTTCTCCCTAGAAACTTCCAAAAGGATCACAGCCCTGCTGACAGCTTGATTTTAGCCCAGTGAGACTATTTTTGGACTTCTGACTTCCAGAACAGTTACAGAATACATTTGTGTTATTCCACTAATAAATTTGTGTTGTACCACTAAGTTTGTGGTGATATGTTACATCAGCATTAGGGAAATAATACAGTTTCAATGAAACTGGAACTACTAAGAAACTATCACAGATTGGAAGACATTAAGGGGACATAATGACTGCATGTAATGTGGCATCCTGGGTTGGAAAGAAAAAGGGCACATCCCTGCTCCTTTGCTCCCAGGAGTGGTCTTGGCCACTCTATGGTCCTTCCAACTGTACCACCACTCAGGACAATTACAGGTGCCCAAATGGAACATACACAGGAGTCTGTGACTGAGCTGCAAAGACAAGACCACCCATGAGGACAGTGTACTCCTCTCCCCACTTTCCTCCTTGTAGGATCGAGCATCCTCTCCACCCCAGGGAGAGAAAATGAGTGACAAGGATGAGGAACTGGGTCCTGACAGTTGGAGAATGTTGACCATGAAGCTGGGGGCATAGGAAGGTACATGAGGCTGTTTCTATAGAAGAAGCCTCAGGAGCCATGGGTTTCATTACCACACCATGAGATCACAGAGCACAGTCCACTCTGTTCTCATACTCAGGGACTTAAGTCATGCACATAAGATTTTTAGGTGTGAGACTCCAGATTCTGCACCCTTAAGGTGCAAGGCAGGGGTGGAGGTGTTCAAAAAAGGAGCTGCCCCAGAGGAAGCTGCCTGCAGGAATTGGTGGGGTACTTTCGATACTCTCTAGGGACCAGAGCTGCACCCATCAGTCTCCTGAGAACCATAATGTCCAGCAAGCCTCAGGACAGACATCCAAGTGGCCATGCTGGAAAGGAGGTGTCCTCCTCCTGGGGCCCAGCTGGCAGCCCTCATCTCCCTTGCTGCCCACACTGCCCAGTCTCTCCTGAACCTTGCTTCAGTCTGCAGAGCCTGGGGCTTTGTCCTCCTGTCTCCCCACTGCCAACCTGTCAGTCCTCAGTGTTGATGTTCATAAACAATTACCTTCATTTGACACTGCAGGGGGGAAAATGCCCTTTCACAATTGCTGTGGTTCAGGTAGAGCCAGCATGACTTGATGTAGCATCTTGGTGAGTCTCCTAGAAGTTGGTAAATAATAATCATTGCCATGTGACTGTGTGACAAATCGCTATGATTATGAGTTATTTTCTAATAACTCCCTATGTAATACCAAATGTTTCATGAAGCTGGGGGCCTTGTGAAGGGAAACTCTGAGATTGTGCATCCTGAGGCTGAGCCAGAGAGGGCGTGTGTACCTGGCAGCCGTCCCCAGCTAGGACCCTGCTCTCTGCAATCAGGCAGTTGGAACAGAGGACAGACTAGCAGATGACGGCGGTGGTCCCCGGGACGTTCCCCCCCCACACCCCAGACACCCCCAGATTCAAATGAGGATTTTGAAAGCAGCCGAGTAAGAGGGGGCTTTGGGTTCCCGGGCGGCAGGTTGTGCAGAGGGTCGGCTGCCCCAGGAGAGGTGGAAGGAAGAACACCCACCAGATCCCATCTGGACTGCCCTGGGCTGAGCACTGGAGGGTCATGGGAGCACAGATGAGGCTAAAGTGAGCTAGAGCCTAGATGACATCACGAACTGGGTGTTCTTGGCCCAAGTCCCGGGACCTGAGCCCAGGAAGCACTCCAGGATGGAAGCAGGGCCACTGCATGCTGTCCTTGGAGGGAATGGACTTAGAAAGTGTGGGCTGGTGCTTGATCCAGGCCATCATGGACTGCTGGGGTATAGCACTCACAGTGCCCCACACACCACCACAAGGGTCCTTCAGGGAGGCATTTCCAGGATGCAAGTTCTCTGCATCATGTCTGGGCTGACACACATCACCCAGGTCCCCAGCAGTTGTGGCCAGGGTGGGGCGTACCAGACAGGAGAGCCTGTGGCCATTAGCAGGAAGATCTGATGTTCTGTAGATGACCTGAGCCTGCCCCCGACAGGCTGCTGTGAGGCATCTCAGCCATGGTGCTGCTTCTCTGAGAAGCCCCCGTCCCCCAGGCATGACAAAGCCTGCTCTAAACTCCAGGCTCCTTGGCAAGGGGTTGACTTCCTGCCTGGCTCTCACCTGCCCTCTTCTGTGGCAGATGTCACTGGCAGCTGCCCTAGGGCTCTTCATGAGCAAGTATGGGGTGTGACACCAAGGGACACCCACAAGATAGCATCCGGGGGTAAAGTCACATTTACCTAGCACTCAGATGAAGGGTCTGCCCAAAGACCCCTTCAGATACTCATGCTGTGGGGAGGCAGTGAGAGTCCTTAGACCCGGTGGGTGGGTGTTTTGAACTGCTGGCCTGCTGTGTGCCTGACGTCCAGCCTGCCCAGGGGAGTGAGCCTGCAGGACAACGTTGGACCACCCAGCCGGCTGGGAGAGAAGGGGACCAGACCGGGCAGGGGCATGGGAGAGCCGGGGCCATGCCTGAACCCCAGAGCAGCCTTCGGTGGCCATAGTTCCAACACTCACCTCCAGGTAGAAACTTTATCCTTACACCCTCTGTCTTAGAGCCCACTGCTCCTCATCTCCATTTCAGGATAGATGGCGATCCGATGGGGTTGGGAAAGGACACATGGGCTGGTCCAGTATCTGAGGCTCTCAGTCTTCTCTTCTGTAAAATGGGGAAGATAAAACAGTACAACCTCTGTGCCTTGATGTGAGATTGTACTCATTTCCTAGGACTGCCTACCAAGGTACCACAAAGCGGATGTGGGGGGATTTCTTCTCTCACATTTATGGTTGCTCACAGTCCACAATCAAGGTGTTGGTAGGGCCATGTTCCCTGTGAAGGCTCTGGAGGAGGTTCTATTCTTGCTTCTTCCAGCATCTGGTGTCCCCAGGTTTTCCTTGGCTTGTGGTCACATCACCCTAGTCTCTTCCTTCTCACATGGCTGTTTTCCCTCTGTACATGTGTATGTCCAACTTTCCCTCTTCTTATGAGGACTCCAGTCAGATTCATTATGGCCCATTCTAATGACCTCACCTGAACTCGAGTACATCTGCAAAGATCCTATGTCCAAATAAGGTCACCTTCCCTGGTCCTGGGGATTAGTAGTTCAGCATAATTTTAGGGGGAGTATAATTCAAACCCTAACAAAGATTATACAAGGTGTCATCTGTATATAAAATGACTGGCTCAAAGTAGGTAGTCAGTAAGAAGGAGCTATTATTACTAAGTATTTAAGATGTACATTCTTCCCCACATTTTAATGTTGTTGAATCAGTTTATGTCTTACAGTCCACATGTAAATTAATTGATGCAGTGTTTTTTCCTTTGCCAATCAGTTATTAAATGGATGGCCCATCTCAAATGGATGGCCATGTGCAAACATGGTATAACTTATTCTATAACAAGACTCAAAAACCCTCAGCATCTCAATGACCTGGAGAATGTGGTAGGAAAAAGGGAGAGTGGGAGTCCATAGATCATGCCTGCAGCTACTACTAATTGAGGAATAACAGATCATTGTTCTGGAAGATGTTGGGGGCCCAGTATGAGGTATGGGGAAGGAGGCCTGCTTGTTTGAAGGGATTTTGGGATGGCCTGACTCCTGCATTCATTTCATGAGCACTCCCTGAGCTGGCTTCCTGAGCTGAGTCCCCACTGCCCATAAGCCTAGGGTTACAAGTAGGCCAGGGCAGGGGAGTGTGCTGTACATCGAGCCAGAGAAAACAATCATTTTAGGAGGCCACAGGATCCCAGGCTAGACTGGAGACTGAGACAAAGCAATCTACTTGTATTAGAAGTGTATGGAACAACTTCACTGAGATGTTTCACATTGCCTGGTTCCATATGCTGTGTTTACACACAGAAGCTAGCACGGCCTCTATTGAGTCCTGTTCTGGTCGAGGGGTCAGTCTGGGGAAAACATTTTTGCGATGAGCTCTCAGAGCCCAGACTAGAGGCCTACCTGAAGGGAGGGTGTTCCAGGGACTCCACAGAGAATGAACATAGAGGACATTTTTCTCCTGAAGGGTCCACCTGCCTCCACGGCTGACTGTGCCTTTGCAAGAAGGCACTTCTGCCTGCAATCCCCTTTCTTCTCTTCCTGGCTGGAAATCTTCTGTGTCCTTTCAGGTTCAGCTCAGCGGTTCTCCTGTCCTGGAAGCTTATCACATACAACACTATGTGTTAGCAGTGCTTCCCACAACACCTGACACAAAGTGGACGCTTCAGAAAAGACATTAGCTGAGGGTGACAGAGGAGCAAAGAAGGTTGCAGGTTGCCCCAGCCAAAAGGGCGCATCAGAAGACATGGGGAAGAAGGGGGCATCTTGTTAGTAAGGGCAGAGGGTCCCAGAGAAAAGTGAACAGAAAGCCAATGTGGAAGCACAAAGGACAAAAGCCAAGCAGTGAGTGGAGACACAGGAATGAGAATAGGACAGGGCTGAGGAGAGAAGGGAATTGTGTGGGCAGCTGGTTGGTGACCTCTCACAGGCACGTTTCTTCCTGTCTGCCCAAGAGGCCTGGCCACGTGTACTTGACCTGGGCTTGCCAGGCACATCTCACTGGAGGAGGGGGTCCCAGGAGCCTCCTCCCCACCTGGGAAGCCTTCCTGGAGCCCCTGGTGACAGAAGAGGTCAAGGGGGGATAACACAGGGACACCATGGTGGCTCTGTGGGCCCAAACACAGCCTGCCCACTCTACTTCCCAACAGGAAATAGTCCCTGCTCCCTTTGCTGGGAAGCTTGCTCCAGAAAGGATGCTGACCCACTTGTCCTCAGGGACACCTCCATGATGAAGAGGGGCTCTTTTGGGGGCTCTTGAAGAAGACCAGGGGAAGTTGCAAATCCAAGCAGAACTGTACATATTACCTTCTTGGTCTCTTCCATTGCTCTCAGCCTCCACCCCAAGTTCCTCAAGCCCCCAGATCCAGCTATGTCTAGACTCCAACCATCTCCCAGGGAGATCTCAGGAACAGAAAGACTACACACTTACCCAGGCAACTTAAAGTAACCAGAAACAAAGGGCCCTCTCAGGAAGCAAGGGGTGCATTTTGCAAGTGGAGTCCCCAGTGATTTCTAATTAGTAGAATTCAGGGTATGGACTTCGGGGAACTTAGAGTGGAGAATTTCGGGATGAGAGAGGGTCAGACTTCAGCCAGCACCTTGAGTCTCCTGGCTGAAGAAGTTGCCAAGCTGGTCCCCCAGGAAGTTTAGTAGGCCTGCTGGCTTTTGCCCCGGATTGGATCCCAGCTGTCCCTCCTTCCACTGGAGCAATGGTGAAGCTGGTCTGAGTCTTCTAATTCCGTGCTCTCCCCACCCTGCTGCAGCCCAGGGGAGGAGCCCCAGTGGTGTGAGAGTTGGGCCACAGCCACTTCTTTCCCCTAACCCAGGTCTTCCATGACCAAAGTGTCTGAATGTACCAGGATTCTCTCCTTCACATCCCTGCTCTTCAGAAGCCTGCCCTCCACCCCATCACATTGGAGCCAATGTGAATATTGAATTGGACAAGCCACCAACTTATCAGAAGGGTATTACAAATCCAAGGTAGTCTTCAAAACCATGGTCCAGAAATACACTGATGCTTCTGGGACACTGTAACATGTACCCACTCCAAAGCCACATGGGTATGCTTTCTGGCTTGTTTGGGGTCATGCTTTTTCAATCCCGAGCCATTTCATGCCTTTGTATAAGGAATGTTGAGAGTCTGTAGTAAGATGGCCCTGAAATTTGGTGGCAAGTCAAAGTTTGCTATGGAAGATGACGAGGGCATCAACCTGTGTATGGCCCAGAGTCTTTCCTCAGTGGGTCACTCATGGGTCTGTACACGCAAGGCAGTGCAGCTTTGGGCCTTTGCTCGGGGTGGGACACTGAATGAGGGATCTGAGATTGGCAGCAGATGGGCAGCAGGGTCTTTTGCACTTGCTGGAGAGAGGACAAGAGGGACACCTGGATATTCTGATGTTTTTTAAAGAATTTATTTATTTATTTGACACAGAGAGAGAGCGAGCACAAGCAGGGGGAGCAGCAGGCAGAGGGAGAGGGAGAAGCAGGCTCCCCACTGAGCAGGGAGCGCAACGTGGGACTCAATTCCAGGATCCATGACCTGAGCCGAAAGCAGGTGCCCCTGGATGTTCTGATTTTTATTTCCATGAGAGCACCAGTAGCGTACAGGGCTGGGCCTCCAGTGAAGCTGCAGCAGTCCAGATACATCCACTTCATGAAGATTGGTGATATGAGGCCTTGCGGTAGTCCAGTTCTTCTCTTATATTCCCATGGGCTTATAAGCTCCCCTTGGCAATTTGGCTTGTCAGAGCAAAAGACTACATTGACAACTGGTTTGTGTATTAGTGTTCTGTTCCCTGGGCTGGGCAGCCCTCACAACCTGGGCATGTCTGGGGGACTGTGAGCGGCAGAGCAGTGGGTCAGCTGGGACTCCCTGGGACCTCACCAAACTAGTGCCTGCCATCAAGACTTTGGACTCTGAGCAGACTCTGCCTGGTCTCGGTCGGTTAAGTTTTTGAAAGAGCAACAGTACCTGTTGTTGAAATATCTTAACTGACAAACCATCTCAGTCTTAATGCCTGTTAATGGGGAGGTCACCAGTAATTAAGATGGTGCTGGCCAATCTGGCCACCGGCAAGTACCTCTTCTTCACAGAGCGCGGGCTGCAGTTTCAGCAGGACCCCTAGTTGCCTCTTTCTCCTGTCCCTCTATTAGCTGGATAGCTCAGGGCACATCAGACAAGATTCTCTTTGTCTCAGCTTTCTCTTCTGTATTTAAATGTTCATTGGGAACCTCCTCAGGGGTAGACACTGGACTCTACCCAGAGGATGGGCAAGGGAACTGGACCAAAAACTCTGGGACTGGGTTCTGGTGCTTCAGTGGCTGACAAACCTGATTCAGGTTACTCATCCTTAAAAGCAGCTCCTATAATAATATCCATTCTCCAGTGGGTTTGGGAAGCCTAATTACCACTTGTGAAATGTTTTCAATTTCTCAGAAGAAAGGTGATATATCACGGCAAGGTATGACTATCATAATTGTGATCTTCTCAAGCTGCCCCCAGGGCTAACTCATATAAAAACTGCCATTCATGAAACTCTGTTATTGTAACAAAGTGCAACTATTATCCATAATGATACTAGACTAATGTCTAAGGTATTGCTGTGCTCATGGAAAAGTCTTAAATAAGCCGGAAGTGAAGAAGGTAGGCTAGGTCACCTGCTGTGAACTTATACAGCTAATTCCAAAAGTAGATAGACTTTTAAGGAGGTAGAAACCGGAAAGAGCACCAGAGAGCAAGAGCATTCTCTGAGCACTTGGTGTGAACCAAACAGTGTTATGCACACTATCTTATCCAAGTTTAGGAAGTCGGTTTTATCATCTCCATTTTGCAGAGGAGAAAAATTGAGGCCAAAGATGTTGACTTGTCCAAGGGAGATGAACCTAGCAGTTATAAATAGGATGGTCTGGAGTGGAGGATGAGGCCAGGTGAGAAGTGACCCCAAAGTCTAAGCAGGGGCCAAGGAATCTCTGAACTAGGTTAGCAAATGGGAGGATGACTACCAGATTTCCAGTTTGGCATGCGCCCATAAATAGGTCTGCTGCCAACGGAGAGAGCAACCCAGGAGGGGAAGGCGGTTAGGAGGAAAGATGACTGTGGCGCAGGGTAACCTGAGTGTGGGACCGCCAGCATGTATCCATATGCTGGCCTGGGCCTTGGGAGGGAAATTGAGATGCAGACTTGGGAGTCACCGACAGATGTAACAGGTGAAGCCTGGGATGAGAACGCCAAAATGCAACGAGTCACCGTGGCCACTATCCTCCTTCCCGCCCAGGCTCAGGGGAAACTTCCCGAAGGCAGCGCGGGCTAAGGTGACAGGTGTCTGCGAAGACCTCCCCGTGGGATTCCTGGGTGGCGCGCTCCCTTCCCGCAGGCCTGCGCCGAGTGGGCTTCCCCGCTCGGCTCTCCGCCGCCTCCCCCAGGCTCCCCGTCTCTCCCAGCCTCCAGGCACTCCCCGCCGTCCCCAGGGCCGCGGCCTCCGGGCGCCCCCAGCCAGGAAGGCGGTGTCGCACGCGGCTCGCGGCGCTTCCCGGGCCGGCGGGGCGGGGCTGGGGCGCATGCGCCGCTGCCGTACGGAAGCCCGGAAGGAGGGGCGGGAGGCGGTGGCTCAGGTTTCTCCGGGCGGCGGCGGCGGCGGCGGCGGCGGGGGCGGCGGCGGCGGGGGCGGGGACGCGGCTCGCGCCGGCACCATGAACCCGCTGTAACGCGCAGGCAGCGCGGCGCGGGGGGAGGGGGGAGGAGGAGGCCGCCGCGGCGAAGTTCTCCGCCATGAACCTGAGGGGCCTCTTCCAGGACTTCAACCCGAGGTGAGGCGCCGCCGGGGGAGGCGCGGCGGGCGTGAGGCTGCGGCGGGCGGCGGGGCAGCTCCCCGCGGTGCGAGCGGCTCGCTGGGCAGTGCTTCCCGCTCCCGCGCCGGGTGCCTTCAGCGCCCCCCCCCCCCCGACCTCGGCCCCGCGGGAACCGCGTTCCTCTCGGCCAGCCCCCCCCCCCCGCTGCTGGCCCAACGCCCCCTTCCCGTCCCCTCTTCCCGCACCCCGCTGCCTGCCCTCCGTTCCCCGCACCGGGGCCGTCTCGCTTGACCCTACACCCCTACCCCCCCCCCCCCCCCCAGCTGTTTCCTCCAGTTCCTCTGAGCCCTTGAGGTTTTCCTTGGATGTATGCCCACCCCTCGCTTGTTTGCTGCTTTGTCGAGTGATACCTGACACGACGTTGAATCCTCGGAGTCAGTGTCAGGGTATGGCAATACCTTACATAATGCCTCTGGGGGTGAACCTGACGATTTTCCATACGCGGTTTCTCATCAGTCTTCACTGTAAGTTTATTTGCAGGAAGTAGATAGTATTGTCCTATTTCCCAGCTGGGGAATATCCAGTGGACAGTGTGGAGAGAACACTGATTAAGGAATGGAGCGCCTGTCCTTGCACTTGCCCAAGTGTTCTGTAACTCTGTTCCCCCCCCCAGGCTGTGTGCTCCCTGAAGCAGAGACTGTCTCATGCACATCTCACTATCCCCAGCACCTCCCACGGCATTTGAAACAGAGCAGGCCCTTATAAAATGTTTGTGGAACTAAACTGAGCCAAAAGATCTGGATTGGGGACCAGGCCCCATGTGACTGAGTTACATACTCTCTGCTCATCTGAAAAATAAGGAGTTGGCCTAACTGATCTTCTAAGTCCACTAGTTTGTGAAGGGAGTACCTGTTTCCCGTAGTTGCTGGTGGGAAGCTGTGCCCTCAGTCAACCTTTTGTATGCTAGGTCCTATGCGAGGTGCTTCAGATGCTGGGAGGTTCCAGCTTGTGCACGGAGAAAGACAAGTAAATAGATGATTTACAGCACTGTGTGGTGTTGTAGTGTGGGAGCCCAGTGGAGACCACTGCCTGGGCTGCTTGTGGGGGATGAAGGGAAGTCTTGGGAGAGATGGAGAGAGAGAGAGTATTGGGAGTGCAGTCTCCCTGGGGACAGTGCCATTTTAAGCTACAAGTCATTGTGGCTTCCTAGGTGCTCTACTCCTCTTTGAGCACTGCTGAGTTCATATTCTAGTCTGGAGTGCTAATGTCCCAATCACAGTGCGGTCATTATCGTTGTTGGCCTTGAAGGCATTCTGCATCGAGGAGCATGTTGAGAGGAGGTAAGGGAGAAGGGACTGCAGCACCTTCCTCTGCTGCTCCTAGGGGTGAGGATTGCTCTACAGGGTAGCAGGATTGGCGCTGGAGTTGGAAGGGCCTTGTGTGTCTGCACTGGCGAGGGTGGTAAGAAAGATGAGTAAAACCTGAATTGTTTTGTATCCTTGAGCCAGTCGCTTACCTGTTTTATCTGTAGAATGAGTATAATCTCAGCAGGATGGGAAGCCAAATTAATGATTGATTGCAAAGTGCTTTACACATAGATAGTTCCAGGACTGTTTTGCAAGGTGACAGATAATTCAGAACCCAAGAACTGCCTCAGGTGTTCTAACTGGCTAACAGTTGCCAAAGCACAATAGTGCTGCACAGAACATCCTTAACCATTTTCTTTTCCTGTAGCTTCTCCCCCACCCCCCAAAATTTGGTATATGAAAATTACAATGAAATATTAGGTATCTAAACAGATTTACACTTTAATTCTACTGGGATTGAAATGCATCTCTAAGTTTAAAGACCTTTTATAGGGCGCCAATTTCCTAATACAGTGTTGCTTCAGTGGGAGTGAGCAGTGTTGCCTCACAGTGGTGACTGCTAAGACAGTGGTCAGGTAATATTGGCAAGTCTGATTTTTTAGCTAATGATGTGTCATGTCTCATGGGCACACCTAGTTTTTGACATTGTTCTTTAGTCTTGTTCCATGCTGAGGAGGGCCTTCTAGACAGCTGCAGTGCAAACCAGGGGGTGTAGACAGGAAGATACCTTGTGCCAGGGCCTCTAACCTTGGTGCTGCTGCCCTTATCCCTGCCTCTAATTTGGAGCCAGTTCAACATCTCCCTCCTACCCCAGGACCTTGGCACATGCTGTTCTCGTTGTCAGGAATGTTTCCCTTTCCTCTCCTCCTGACCTAGTTAACTCTTATTTATCTTTGAGATCTCAGGTCACTTGTTCCTTGCTGAGAGAAGGCTTTCTGACTTGCCTAAGTCCACTGATACCTGTTTATACAGTATCTGTAGCATGCTGAATTCTTCCATCATAGCACTTATTTGTACCCTTATATTTGTATGCTTATTTGATTAATGCCTGTCTCCCCTACTAAACTATAAGCTCCATGGGGCCAGGGCCATGATTCTGCCCATTATGGTATCCTGTATGCCTGCAATAGTACCTGACTTATTAAATATCTGTGGAATGAATGGATGGATGAATGAATGAATGACTCTCCAGAGCCTCTAGGAGAAATCTAAAATGGCTTCTTCCAATCACTGCTTTCCTGGTGGTGGTCTATGGCCTGGTCCTCTTTCTTCTCATCTTCCCTCCTTCAGAATCCAGCCATTCCATTAGAGAGACAGGAAAGACCATGACATTAAGGCAGAATGTGGCTGCCTTTACTTTGTGGATTATGTGTGTCACAAAAATAGTCACTATCATGGTTTTATGGTTCCCAAGGCATGGGCCATGGCTCCAGCTCTCCTTTCCAACCTTTTGATCTTGGTGAGTCTGAACCCACTGTTGTATTGCCCAGGCTCTGGAAAACTGCAGTAGCAGAGAATGATTCACAAACGTCAGCGCTCAGGTGCACAGGGCTGCCGGCTGACCCTCTGCCTATTTCCCTCTGGCAGAGAACTGGTTGATCGTGAGCTTCTTTTTAGTTACACAGGTTAAGACTCGCTGAAACAGGCATGTTGGACCCACCGAGTCCTTGTCTGAATGCCTGAGGCTTCCTAACATAACAGCCAGGGAGCCTTACTCATTGAACAGGCAACTACCAGCAGTATCCAGAATTGGCGGACCGATTCTGAGGTGCTTGTAGGAGGTGGGGATTTGGGAGTAGGTGGCATTAAGCCAGCACCGTGGCCACACCATGGAGCCTTGGGATTTTCTGCTAGCTTGCTGGAGTTGCTGGCTTGGAGAAGGCCCTTCAGCCCTGGTGGCCAGGCAGTGCTGGAAGGCTGTGAGAACTCTGCTAGGCTCTCTGAGTCATCTGCAGTGAGCTCCTGACAGTGAGGTGCATCCCACAGGTGCGCTGGACTGGGACGAAGGCTGAGGGCTGCTGCTCTGCATGTTCTGTCCTGTGAGCATGGAGTACTGAGGAGGTCAGTAGTGTTTAGAAAGTTCCATATGCTGCAACTTCTAAAAGCATTCTATGTAAGTTGTCTCTTCTTTGAATTTAGGAAACATGGATGTGATTTCTGGTAATCCTTAACAAAGGACAGCTGCCTGGCCTTTACCAGTCATTTGTAAAATATTTATATTTAAAGCATTCATTCATCAAACATCTCCCGAGTTCCTACTGTGTGCCAAGAGACGTGCTAGGTGCTTTAAGTACAAAAATAAGTGAGATATAATTCCTCTCCGTGCTCAAGCCTGGCAGGAGAAGCAGAAATGGGAAGAGAAATCAGAATTCAACACAGGAAGAGACATTGCAGAGACAGGAACCCAGTGCTGTGGGAGCACGCCGGGGCAGAGCCACCAATTCTGTCAGAGCAGTCAGGGAAGGTTCCGCAGCTCCATCTGGAGGGATATAATTGTAGGGTTTTTTCAGACCAGAGGGCAGGAAAGGCAAGTTAGGAGGGACGGAGGGTGCAGAGGCCCAGGGTTCGTGAGAGGGCCTGGTATGCTCAGACAGTGGTGAAAGGTCAGTGTGGTGGCAGCGCTGCAGGTGGCACATGTCATATGATTTAAAAATAGGACCTGTAGCGTGAATGATTACTGCAGATATCATTTACATATTACTGGGGTTTTTTTAAAGCCACTCCAGATCCATTAGTAGTGAGCGTATGTTGATACTGTTCGTGAACTACTCACCCACCACCCAAATGTCTGTTTATCTGTTGTTCTGTCATCTTAAGCCACCCAGAGTAAGAAAAACCTCTCAATTATATCGAGGTTGTTATTAAGAATAGGTATGACTTATGGGGCACCTAGCACGGGTTGGGCACAGTGTCAGTGCTTTCAGCGTTTATCAGATCTTTCCAACAACCCTGCAAGTTAGATGATCAGCCCTGTTTCGCAGTCTTAGCAAGCTTGTGACTTCCCTTGAGTTGCACAGGCAGCAAAGGGCCAGGTCAGGATTCTAAAGTGAGTCAGTCGGTCTGCTTCTGAAGCCTGCGCTCGTTCCTGCGTGCCATGCTACCTCTCTAATTTAGTGACAGGCCCGCCCATGCCACAATGGGTCCAATAGCCCAAGGAGCCTTCTATTTATGAGTTGTGATTACGCAAAGCAAACCTTATGTCTGAGCTTACACATCCAAATGAGTGTTATCCCTCAAAGAAGTTACTTAGGAAAAAGAGGAATATGTATATACCTATTCCACTGCTCATATTCCTTGTTACTCATCTGAAATTTCCTTTGGAGTCAGATTATAAATCATATAAGGAAATCCATCTCATTGCTTTATAATCATGGATCATTTTTGAACCAAAATAGTGCCACCTAGTTTGATCATACATCTTACTCACTAAACTTGGCTCTGACTGACTTTTGGCCATTTCCAAAAATCGAATTCACTCTCAGTGAAGAGTTGGCACCATTGAGGATATTCAGAAGGACAGACTGTAGGCTCTCAAGACGATGCCAGGAGGAAAGCTCCAAAGGTGGTTTGAGCACTGAAGTGGAATTAGCTCATTGCCTGTCAGGGGGACTCAAGTCCCATTTGAATGCATAATTTCTGGTTTTAAAAATATCATTCCCATTACTTGATAATTACACACATATTTTTCTTGTCTGTGAGCTCTTTGAAGTCCAGGATATTGAGGCATTCAATAAATGTGCTGAATGAGCAGAAGTTGAGAACAAATAGACATGTACCATTGGAGACTCTGTTGTAGGGGAGAGAGTGGGTGGGAGGAGTTTTAGATGGTTTCCTATGACTCTAGGAGTTGAGCTTCCCAGTATTGAGCTTGGGGTTTCTAATTGCCTTGCCTGATCATAGGTTGTACCTGTACTAGAATTCAAGATGAAAGCCTTGAAAAGAACTTGAGATAGGCTCTTTATATCTAATGATTCATACTTTGTCAACTATGGCCTAGTAGCGAGAAAAACGATTGCTAAGTGAGATTGTTACAACTTTTGTAGAATACTAGTAGCAGCAAAAAATAGGTAAAATTGATCATTTACACAGGGCTTCCACATCCCCCAGTCTTAGTGAATTAATATGTGAACAAACCCAGGAGGAGATAGGCTTAGGGAGAGAATGATACCCCCTCCCCTCACAATTGCATAGCTGATAAACTTCCAGCCTGGCCTCAGTCTAGTCCTCCTTGAGAGTGATTTGTTTTTATTAGGCTTTTGTGCTTTCTTATATCTTCTGGTTAGATGCTCTTAAACATTTTTCATCTAAATAAAACCAGTTAAAACTGCCACTAGAAGAACTTAAACTTTGTCAGTAAGGGTCTGCTCAATGTAAGAGATACAGTCCCTGTAACAGTTCGGGAGAGTGTCAGCAGCTTGTCGGTTGGAGCCATTCTCTGAAGGTGTAGACAGAGAAGCACCCGCAGGGCTGTGTCAGCCAGAGCGTGTTTGCGCGCCGCGCGTGTGCGCGCATGTGTGCGTGCTGCATTTAGCTGGGAAAGACTGATCGAAACTGAGTCCAGTTGCATTCTTTTGGGGTTTCGGTTTTTGGTTTTTGGTTTTAAAGATTTTATTTATTAGAGAGAGAGAATGAGCAGAGAGGAGGGGCAGAGGGGGGGAGAGAGAGAGAGAGAGAGAGAGAGAGAGAGAGAGAGAGAGAAGCAGACTCCCCGCTGAGCAAGGAGCTCAAATGGGGACTCGATCCCAGCACCCTGGGATCATGACCTGAGCCGAAGGCAGCTGCTTAACCGACTGAGCCACCCAGGCGCCCCGAGTTGCATTCTTTTGATTTGCAGAAAACAGATACTAGAACTTTTACACCAGAGTCCTCTTTTCCCTAGGTATGTTCTCTCCCTCCCTCCGTTCCTTTCCCTTCCGGGCAAAGTGGAGAGAGGGAATTTGAGCCTCAAGCGAGAAAGCTCCATATACATTTCAGAGAGGACACTAGCTTTGTAGTTTGACCCCTGTGAAACTGTTTAGTGATTGCGTACTAACACTGCAGGTTGATAGAGTGGAATACGTCCATTTTAAAAGTGTAATTGGAAAGTGAAATCGAGGAAGTAGTGTTTGATGCCACAGTATCCAGCGGAACCTCTCTTTGCTGGTTTGTGGAGAATTAAGCAAAGTCTATTTTTATACTTGGACTCTGGTCTAAATGCTTCTTGAAAAGTGAGTCAAAGTAGTTTAGGCTTTGTGACTTTTTTAAAAATACATTTTCTTGTCACTGTGTTATTGCTGCATCATATTCTCTGCTTGCCAATCAGGTTTGGAATTCCCTCTTTGATATGCAGTCATCTTTTTTACTTGGCTCTCAAATGTGTCGGTATAGTTGACATACTGTTCCTTCTCCCCCAATTACAAATGTGTGTATAAATTACATCTTCTAAAATTTCTGAGTATATTAATTTATTTGATCAACTTTGTAGTTGTTCATTTTTTCAAAGAACCAGCTGTTGTTGTTACTGATTAGTTCCACTTTTGTATCTGTATTTCTGCTTTTAGTTTTATTATTTCCATATTTCAGCTCCTTTGGTATTTTTCCCCCTAAATTTCTTAGATAGAAACTTAGTTCACTAGTTTTCCGTTTGCCTCTTTTCTTCTTTCTTTTCTTTTTTGCTTTTAGTTCCACTTTTGGAGTGGATATATTTTCTCTGAGTCTTGCTTTGGCAGCAGCCTGAATGTTTTGATATTTTAGTTCGGTTTTACTAGTATTTTCAATATTCTCCAATAGTGTTCTGTTTCATCATGGATTTAGTCATTACTTAAGGAGGGAAACGAACATTTTATTGAGTATTACCTGCTTGGCGCCAAGCCTTGCAGTAGGGGCTCTCTGATAGATTATTTAATTCTTACCTCAGCACTGCCTGGTAGAGGTAGTAGTATCTGCATTTTGCTCATGAAGAACCGAAAGTTCAAACAGAGTTGCACAAATGATCTCTTCAGCTCTGCTGCACTGCTTCACAAGTGAACACTGAGAAAGATCCATATGGTTAGGCAATGTTAAATCCATTGTTGTCAGTTTATTATGAATTGTGTAGATTTTCTGCTTCCAGTCTCTGCCAGTTATAATCTACCTTACACATTCTTCTGTGCCTTCTATGTCTTTCTTTTGCTCAGAAAATCTTCAGTGGCTTCCCATTGCCTATTAATAAATTCCAAGGACTTTACCTTAATATTCAAATCCCCCTGCCTTGTTACCCCAGCATACTTTCCTCTTATTTTCTCTGGTGCCTTTCCTCCTATCTGCCTAGCTCCTCACCCCCCAAGATTTACAATTTACTCTGCATGTTCCAGTCCCCTGGGATACAACAAAACTGTTTCATACTTTATACAATCTTATCCCTTTGTCTGGAATTCCCTGTCCCCAACTTACTGCCCAAATCCCACCTCCCTTCCCAGCTCTCCCAGAGAAACCAATTTTCCATGTACTGGTGTACGATGATACAGTAAGTTACATGTTGATAGATCACCTCCCTTTGTTCCTATTAGTCTTTGAGCAACTAAAGGGCAGAGACTTCCTTTCTCATTTTTATACATTCCTCTTTTTTTTTTTTTAAAGATTTTATTTATTTAATTGACAGCGAGACAGTGAGAGAGGGAACACAAGCAGGGGGAGTGGGAGAGGGAGAATCAGGCTTCCCGTGCAGCAGGGAGCCTGATCCCGGGCTGGATCCCAGGACCCTGGGATCATGACCTGAGCCGAAGGCAGACGCCCAGCGACTTAGCCACCCAGGCACCCCTCATTTTTATACATTCCTTACTTTGAAGGCACTCAAACAGTTTTTAATTTAATTTAATTTAATTTAATTTAATTTAATTTTTTAAAGATTTTATTTAAATTGAAGTTAGTTAACATAGAGTGTATTACTAGTTTCAGGGGTAGAATTTAGTGTGATTCATCAGTTGCATACAACACCCAGTGCTCATTACATCATGTGCCCCCGTTACATTTGTGTTTATTGTATCAGTGCCCATGATCCCTTTTCTCTCCCATCTGGAAAAATCTGTATGTATGTAAAGAAAGTGTAATTTTTGTCCTGCTACTTGACTCTCTCTATAGAACCATGCTATTTTTTGTCTACTGTAGTGTTCATTTCCATAGTTTACTTAGGAATTTTGTCTACTTTATCTGTGATTATTTAATAGTAGCATGTAGAAAGAAGCCCACAATGAAGAAATCTCTGTATATTCTTAATAGAAAAATGGTCAGATTATTGCCATCTTCTATGGCCAAGTTGCTAGTCTTCCATTGTTTACATTTTCATTGTTAGTCATTTCAGTATTTTAATAGTTTATCTTTGAAATCTACCAAATTACTATACTAGTAAACTGCTTCTCTTGTCCTTACCCAAACATGATAAACCTTTGTCCTCTACTTTCTTGTAGTTGATTTGACTTTTGATATCGGTTGCAAATGTGATTCTTAAATGCAACAGATTTAGATTTTATTTTTTAATCCAGTAAGTGAACTTTCTTATAATAGGTCTCTGGTAGGCAGAATAATGATCCCCCAAATATACCCACATCCTAATTCTAGAAACCTGGGAATATATTCCATTACATGGCCAAGAGGAATTAATGTAGCAGATGGAATTAAGGTTGCTAATCAGCTGACCTGAAAATAGGGAGATTATTCTGGATTCCCTGGCGAGGCTGATAATCACAAGTCTTAAATGTAGAAGAGGGAGGGCAGAAGAGGAGGTCAGAGTGAGTTGCTGTAAGGAGGACTGGACTCTCCCCTGCTGGCTCTGAAACTGGAGCAAGGGGCCATGAGCCAACGGGTTACAAGCAGCCTCTAGAAGCTGGTCAGGCAGGGAAACAGTCTTTTCTAGAGCCTCTGGAAGGATCACAGCTCTGGTGGCACCTTGATTTTAGCCCAGTGAGAGAACCATTTCAGACGTTTGATGTCTGGAACAGTAAAGATAATGAGTTTATGCTTTTTAAACCACAAGGTTGGTGGTACCTTTGTATGACAGCAATAGGAGAGTAATACAAGAACATTTCATCCTATTTATAGTTTTTCAACCCCAGTATTTGAAGTAGGAATTATATTTTTGTATTATTATCTGTTCTAAGTTTCTGTTTTTCATTTTTCATGGAATAGACCCTGAACTCTTAATTTCCTTTTAAATTACATCAAAAATTATAAAGCAGTCACTTTCCCAACATTTTAAACGTTTTGGTATTTCTAGTATTTTCTTCAATTAAAAAAAAAAAAAAAACCTCTCTTTTAGGGAAGATCATGAATTTAGCTCAGAGGGTTTACTCTCCCTGTACCTCATCTATTTTTTGTTTATAGTTTGAAAATCCTTTAGAAAAATTTTACCTCCATGTATTATTTAATTTACCTATGAATCCTGTGTTTACCATTGTCCTTGCATTTGTTAATGTTCTAATTCACTTATTTTTTTAAACAAAAATTATCTGTTTTCAAATCCATTGTTTCTGGTAATGATATGTGTAGCCATAGGCTTTGGTTGACAAATTGGTTCTGGTTTTCTAGTTTTTGCACTATTCCCCCCTGGGCTTTCAGAGAAGAAAAAGTCGCTTGTGCTGATTCCTTTCTCTGTGGTGATCACTCCATTTCTATTAGCTTGTGCGTCCCCCTCAAGCCTTTGTCTTCTCCAGTGTCTAGTGATGAGGTCGTTCTTACCTTGGTGTCTTTCAGTGGTAGCTTTCTTTGTAGCAGCTCATAAAAGCCTCCCTTAGTTTTGAGCATTAATAATCATAACTAACATGTATTCAGTGCAGCAGTTAGCAAAGCATTTTTCACAGACCCCTGAGGGGGGCACTTGAGAACCTTTCTAGGGCTCTGCAAGGCCACAACTGTTTTCATAATACTAAGATGTTTGCCTCTCTCTGGGTTGACATTTGCACTGACGGGACAAAGCAGTGCTGGGTAAACTGCTGCCACCTGAGCACAAATCAAGCTGGTGACACGAAACTGGACCAATAGTCACTGGATTCTTCAATGCAGTACGCTGGCAGTGGGAAAAACAAAACAAAACAAAACAGCCAGCTTCCCCTAAGGATGTCCTTAAAGCATACAAAAATACCAGTCTCACTAAATACTGACCTTGAGTATACATCCATTTTAATATTCTGTGTGACAAAATAGGAAGAATGCAGAATGGCTGTCAGCTGTATACTGAAGTACAGTGGTTGACTCAAGGGCAAACACTTGTGGGGGCGCCCAGTTGGCTCAGTCAGTAGAGCCTGTGACTCTTGATCTCAGGGTTGTAAGTTCAAGCCCCATGTTGGGTGCAGAGATTACTTCAACAACAGCAACAACAACAAAAAAACAAACAACGACAACACAAAAAACCCATTTGTGTGCCTGGGCTGCAAGCTGCCTTTCTTCGTGGAATACAGTTTTTACCTGGGAGGACAACTCACAGGCAAGACTATGGCTGTTTGTATTAGGGCACTTGGCAGACATTTTTCTTGAAAATCCAAGTGAACCTGTAACTTGGAAATAACAGCACTGATATACAATAAACACAAATCTAACTTAAAATGTAAAAGAAAACTTGTTGGAGTGCCTTCAGTGTTTTCAACAAGGAGAACAACTGATGGTGTTTTTGCAAACAGTAAAATTTGAGCTTTCAAGGGAAAATCAGGATTTTTGAAAAGTTTTATCTACCCCCATGAACTTGACAGCCTCCCAATACTTACATATTTCTGATGAAGTGGGTTATGACAACAACTAATGTGATTTTTGCCTTTGTATAGTGAAATGTGTCAGCATTTGAAAGATCTTTATTAGTGAACTAATATTTTCCAATCAACCTACATGGTATTATAATTATGTAGGGATAAAACATTCCTTCAAAGTGCCAGAGAGACCAATGGATTTTAATGTAGCAGACTACAAGAAGTTCAGTGATAGGGTTTCAGATTCCACATCACAGTTAACCTTCAGGAAACTACCACTGGTTGACTTTTGGTATCCTGTCAAAGAAGAATATCCACCATTATCTGAAAGAGCTATTAAAATACTCAGTTCGTTTCTAACTACAAATCTCTGTGAAGCCAGATTTTCTTCATATGCTTGAACCAAAACAACATATTGCAACAGAATGAATGCAGATGTAGATATTAAAACCTAGGTGTCTTTTATGAAGCCAGACATTTAAAAAATTTTCAAAACTGTACAAATTTTGGAAAATAATTTTTTTCATTAAAATTATGTTACTTATGTTAACATATAATGACTTTATTGTTATTTTTAAATGAATTAATAAATATTTCAAAAATAAGTTTAAAAATCTGATACAGTAAATAATAGTAGGTATAACCCATATAAACAAAGCTCTTTGGGTTCCTCAGTAATTTTTAAGAATGTAAAGGAGTCGTACAAAATATTTTGAGAACCACTAATGTAGTGCTTTACACAAAGCACTTTTCATATTCATTATCTTGTATTCACAACCACCTTATGAGGTATATATTACTCTGATTTTAAACACGAGAATACTATGGCGCAAAAAGGCAATATATATATTCCAGTTAGCAACCTTTCCAAATCTGATGGTCCTCCCACTGTGGTTTACATTCTTGGAGGTTTGCTTCTGAGTTGACTTTTGTAGGTCCCATCTCCTTACAACCTTCCCCCTTTTTTCCAATTGAAGTTTCTTACATTGTTTTTCATAATGCAAGTACAGTACGTGTACCTTGAAAAAAAACTAGTCATAAGAATGTAAAGACTGTCCTTAATCCTCCCCACTGGAGATCATTGTTAATTCTCAGTGTGTATCTCTGCAGATGCTTTTCCAAGAATGTTGAATTATCAGTATAATGTCAGTATTAAAAGGACTTTGGGGTCAAATGTCAAATAGATCTTAGTGTGAATCCCAGCTCTGTGAACTGCTAGCTGTTTGGACAAGTTATTTAACTTCTAAGCCTTCGTTCCTCATCTGTAAAATGGGAATAGTGAAGGTGCCTCCTTCGCAAGGCTGCTGTGAGGCTGAAGTGAGATAGTGCATGAAAAGCAGCTCAGTCTTGACATGTCATAAACGTCCTGTAAATGTCAGCTACTAAGGGGGGTGTGTACACATAGGTACATCAATAGATATGCCAGGTTTATTGAACTATATTTTACATGCAGTAAAATGTATCCTTTTTTAGTGCATAGTCTTCTGCGTTTTGATAAATCCATCTGTTTGTGTAACCACCACCCAAAGTGCTAGATACAGCACAGTTCCATCACTGCAAAAACAATTCCCTCATGCCCCTTTGTAGTCAACTTTTTCCTCCCAGACAGCCACTGGTAACCACACTGATATATTTTCTGTATCTTCACTTTTTGCCTTTTCCAGAACATCAACTAAATGGAGTCGTACAGTATGTTGTGTTTCCAGTTTGAGTTATTTTACTTAGCATAGTGCATTTGAGGTTTATGCGTGTTGTTGCATGCATCCCTGCTTTGTTCCTTTTTACTGCTGATTAGTATTCCATTGAACAGATAGACCACCATTAGTTTAACTGTTCACCAGTTGATGGACATTTGGGTTGGTGCCAGTGGCTATTACAAATAAAGCTGCTTTGAACATTTGAATACAAGTCTTTGTGTGGACATATGCTTTTCATTTTCTTGAGTAAATACCTAGGCCTGGGATTGCTGGGCCATAGAGTATGTCCTTTAAAAAAACTGCCAGGGCGCCTGGGTGGCTCAGTTGGTTGGGCAACTGCCTTCGGCTCAGGTCATGATCCCGGAGTCCCGGGATCGAGTCCCGCATCGGGCTCCCTGCTCGGCGGGGAGTCTGCTTCTCCCTCTGACCCTCCCCCCTCTCATGCTCTCTCTCTCTCATTCTCTCTCTCAAATAAATAAATAAAATCTTAAAAAAATAAAAAAATTAAAAAACTGCCAGAGTGTTTTCTAAAGTGGCTATACTGTTTTGCATTCTCAGCAGCAATACGTGAGAATCCCAGTTGTTCCACATCCTTAGCAATAATTGTCTAAGTTGATCATTTTAATTTTAGCCATTGTGGTGAACGTGTCGTTTTATCTTGTTATTTGATTGCATTGATATTGTATTTCCTTAATGCCTGGAAATTCGAGTATCTTTTCATGTGCTTATTTGCCTTTTATATAACTTCTCTGATGGAGTGTCTGTTCTTATCTTTTTTGGCCATTTTTAAATTAGATTGTTTTCTCATTTTTTAGTTGTAAAAGTCCTTTATATGTACTGGGTACAGGTACTTTGTCAGATATATGTTTTCAGAATAGGTTCTCCCAGTTTGTGGCTTGTGGGTTTTCATTTTTTAAATTGTCTCTTTTGGAGATTGATGGTTTTTAATTTTGAAGAAGTCCAGTTTTGTATCCCATCTAAGAAATCTTTTCCTAACGCTAGGTGGCAAGTGTTTTTCCCTCCTATGTTTCCTAGATGTTTTACAGTTTGGGCTATTATGTGTAGGTCTGGGATCGATTTCACATAAATGTTTGTATAAGCCATGAGGTTAAGAGTGTAGGTGCATGTTCCTTATCTATCCAACTGTTTCAACACCATCTGTTGAAACACAATCCTTTCTCCATTGAATTGCCTTGGCACCTTTGTCAAAAATTAACTGACCATATATGTATGAGTCTGTTTTTGGATTCCATTCTGTTCTCTGTATCTCTCCTGATGCTAATACCACATTGTCTTGATTATTGTAACTTTATAATAAGCCTTGAAAGCATGTAGTATAGATTCTCCAACTTTGTTCTTTCTCACAATTATTTTGCCCATTATGGGTCCTTTCATTTTCACATAACTTTTAGAATCACTGTGTCAGTTTCTACAGAGGCATTTTCACTGGGATTGTGTTGAATCTTTAGAATACTTTGATGGGTGTGGTAGGCTAAACAATGGCTGTCAAAGATAACCACTTCCTAATCCATGGAACTTGTGAATATTACCTTCTGTGGCAAAAAGGTGAATATTAGCTTATGTCATAAAATATGTGATTAAGTTAAAGATCTTGAAATGGGGACAGTATCTAGGATTATCTAGGTGGGTCCTAAATGCAGTCATGGGTTTCCATATAAGAAGGAGGCAGAAGGACGTACTATTAACACAAGAAGGCAATGTGATGTGAGCAAAGAAAAAGATTTGAAGATGCTGCACTGCTGGTTTTGATGATGGAGAAAGAGGTCTAAGGAGTGCAAGGAATATAATTATAGAAACTGAAAAAGGCAAGGAATGGATTCTCCCCCAGGTCTCCAGGGGGAATGGGCCCTGCTGACACCTTAGTGAAAATAGTGAAATCTATTTTGGACCTCTGGCCTCCAGAACTATAAGAGAATAAATGTCTATTATTTTAAGCCACCAAGTTGGTGGTAATTTGTTATAGCAACCATAGGAAATTAATACACAGAGTATGTAAATCTTAACAATATTCAATTTTCTAATCTATAAACATAGTGTATCTCTCCGTTTATTTAGATCTTTAATTTTTCTCGATAGTGTTTGGTAGGTTTCAGTGTACAAGTCTTGCACGTATTTTGTTTATTTCAGTGTTTCATATTTTGATGATTGTAAATGGCAGTCTTTTCATGAGCTTTTAATTTTAGAATAGTTTTAGATTTATAGGAAAGTTGCAGTAAATGACAGTTTTTTTAAAAAAAAGATTTTATTTATTTATTTGACAGAGGCGAGAGAGGGAACACAAGCAGGGGGAGTGGGAGAGGAGGAAGCAGGCTTCCCACGGAGCAGGAAGCCCGACATGGGGCTCGATCCCAGGACCCTGGGATCATGACCTGAGCCGAAGGCAGATGCCCAACGACTGAGCCACCCAGGCACCCCAGTAAATGATAGCTGTTTTTTTTTTAAATCTCAGTGTCCAATTTTTCATTGCTAGCATAAAGAAATACAGTAATATTTTTTGTACATTTACCTTGTATCCTGCAACTTTGCTAAATTCACTGATTTGATTTGGAAATGGGTTTTTTGGGGGGGTAGATTAGCGAGGATTTTCTACACAGATAGTCATATTGTCTGCAAATATCAGATTTACTCCTTCCTTTCAATTCTTTATTGCTTTTATTTCTTTTTCATGTATTATTGTTATGGCTAGACCTCCAGAACAATGTTGAATAGGTGTATTGAAGTGGAGGTACTTGCCTTGTTTCTATAGGGAAAATATTTAGTCTTGCACCATTAAACATTATTTTCATAGATACCCTTCTATTCCTAATTTGTTTAGAGCTTTTATGTTGAATGGGTAGTGAATTATGTCAAATGCTTTTGCTGAAACTGTTGAGATAATCATTTTTTTTTCATTCTGTTAATACAATGAATTACATTATTCGTTTCAAATGTCAAGCCAAGCTTGCAATCCTGACTAAACCACACTTGGTCATACTGTAATATCCTTTTTATATATTGCTGGACTCAGTTTGATAATTTTTTAAAAAGATTTTTATTTATTTATTTAACAGAGAGACACAGCGAGAGAGGGAACACAAGCAGGGGAAGTGGGAGATGGAGAAGCAGGCCCCCTGCCGAGCAAGGAGCCTGATGCGGGGCTCGATCCCAGGAACCTATGATCATGACCTGAGCCGAAGGCAGACGCTTAACAACTGAGCCACCCAGGCACCCCAGTTTGATAATTTTTAAAGGGTTTTTGCATTTATCTTCATGAAGGGTATTGGTTTATAGTTTTCTTTCTTGATCAGGTTTTGGTATCAGGGTAATGCTGGCCTCATAAAATAAATTGGGAAATATCCCTCTCCCATCTTTTTCTGTAAGAATTTGTGCAAAGTTGGTACTATTTCTTCTTTATGTATTTGATAGGTTTTTTTCAGAGCTTGACATTTTCTTCGTGAGAAGGATTTTAACTACAATTTTAATTTATTTCATAGATATAGGGATGTGAAAGTATTTCTTCTTGTGTGAACTTTGATAATGTCTTTCTTTAAGAAATTTACTTGCATAAAGTTGTTCATAATATCCCCTTCTAATCTCTGTAATGTTTGTAGGATTTGTAGTAATGTCCCTGCTTTCATTTCTGATATTGGTGATTTTTGTCTACTATTTTTTTCTGCTCACTCTGGCTATAGGTTTACTATTTTTCTTGATCTTTTCAAAGAACCAGGTTTTAGATTCATTGATTTTTTTTTCTGCACTTGTATTTATCATTTCCTTCCTTCTGCATACTTTTTAAAATTTCCTTCTCTTCCTAGTTTCTTTTTTTTTTTTAATTTATTTATTTGAGAGAGAGGGAGCTGGAGAGAGTGCAAAAGTAGGGGGAGGGGCAAAGGGAGAGGGAGCAGCAGACACCCCACCAAGCACCTGAGCCAAAGGCAGATGCCCAGCCAACTGAACCACTCAGGTGCCCCTCTTCCTAGTGTCTTAAGGGGCATCTTAGATCATTGACTTTAGATCTTTTCTAACGAAAACATTTGATGCTATAAAGTTCCCTTAAGTACTGCTTTAGCTGGAGCTCACAAATTTTAGTAAGCTGTATGTCCACTTCCATTTAGTCTGGAATTTTTCAGATTCTCCTTGTGTTTGTTTTCTTTTACCTATGGATTATTTAGAATAGTGTTATTTAATTTGCAAGCATTTTGAGAATTTTCCAGATATCTTTATGTTGTTGATTTTTAGTTTAATTTCATTGTGTATGTAGATTTACTTTGTATGATTTTGATCCTTTTAAATTTGTTGAGTCTTGTTTTTTGACCCAGATTTCAGTCTGTCTTGGTGAATATTCCATGTGCATTTGAAAGGAATTTGTATTCTGCTGTTGTAGGAGGAATGCTTTATCAGTATCAATTAGGTCATGTTGGTTGATACAGTTTTAGTAATTTCTATGTGTTCTATCAGTTATTGAGAGAGAAGTGTTAATTTTCAATAATAATTATGGATTTTTCCATTTTTCCTTAATATTTTCTACATATATTGTGAAGCTTTGTTATTAGGTACACAAGTATGTACAGTTGTTAGATCCTCTTCAACAAATTGACCTCTTTATCATTATGAACTGCCCCTATTTGTCCCTGGTAATATTTCTTGTTCAAAAACATACTTGTCTTAGATTGTGGCAGGCAGAGTAGCCCCGCAAAGATATCCAGGCCCTAAGCCCTGGAGCCTCTTACTGTCCTGTTACAGGGTAAGGGGGACTTTGCAGAAGTATCTAAGGTTATAGTACTAGTTTCTATTGTTTCCATGACAAATTACCACAGATTTAGTGTCTTAAAACTACACAGAACTTACTATCTCATATTTCTATGGGTCAGAAGTACAGGTGTACCAGGGCTAAGTTGGGTTTTCCGCTTAGAGTCTCACAAGGCCCAAATCAAGGTGTGGGCCGCATTCCTTTCTGGGGCTCTGGGGATTCATCTGCTTCCAGACCCTTTGGGTTGTTGTCAGAATTTAGTTCCTTGCGGTTGTAGAGCTGAGAACCCCATTTTTCTTGCTGGCTGTCAGCAGGAATCATCCTCAACTTCTAGAATCTGCCTGCATTCCTTGGCTCATGGCTCCCTTCCTCCGTCTTCAAAGCCAGCAAAGGCAGGTTGAATCCTTCTCATGTTTAGAATTTTTCTGACTTCCCCTTCTAACCCATCTCTCCGCTTCTGCTACATCTCTCTTGACTCGTAGGCCTCCTTTTTCTGCTTTTAAGGATTCATATGATTACATTGGGCTCACCTGGATAATCTAGGTTAATCTCCCTATTTTAAGGTCCCCTGATTAGTAACCTTAATTCCATCTACAAAGTGCTTTCTTGGTAGTGCCTAGATTAGTGTTTGATTGAATAACCAGGGGCAGGAATTTGGGGGAATATCTTTAGAATTCTGCCTACCACAGTTATGGACTTGATAGGAATAGTATCCTGGGTTATCCAGGTGGACCCAGTCTAATCACATGAGCCCTTAAGCAGAGAACTTTTGCTGGAAGCAGGAGCAATGTGGCAGAAGGAGACGTCAGAAGAAGTCTAAGTGTGAGAAAGATTCAGTATGCTGCTGCTGGCTTTGAGATGTAAAGGCTTCCTCAGAGAGAGCCCTCTAGGATCCAAGGGCAGCCCCGAGCTGACAGCCAGTGAAGAAACTGGGATCTCAGTCCTACAGCCATGAGAAACCAAATTGCCAGCAACCTGAATGAACTTGGAAGCAGATTCTTCCCAGAATCCCTTGATAAGAGCCCAGCCAACTGACATCTTGATTTCAGCCTTATAAGCATCTGAGCAGCAAAATTAACCAAGCTTGCCTGGACTTCTGACATATATAACTGTGAGATCATAAAATTGTATTGTTTTAACCTGCTAAGTTTGTGGTGATTTGTTAGAGCAACAGAAGACTGAAACAGATATTAATATGTCACTCCAGGTTTCTTTTAGTTAGTGCTTGCTTGGTATAACTTTTTCTGTCCTTTTAGTTTTAATCTGTGATTTTATAGACAGATGAAGTGGGTTTCTTTTAGATAGCATATAGTTGTCCTGCTTTTTAATCCAATCTGACAGTTCTTGTCTTTTAACTGATAAACGATTTACATTTCTTGTAATTGTCAGTAGGGTTGGGTGTTAACTACCTTCTTGCTGGTCCTGGGAACTGCTTCTAGGCAGTAAGCTGGAGCAGTAATTAAACTCACTCCCTTTCTTTCTTTCGTTCTTTCCTTCCTGTCATCACAGTCCTTTGCTGGACACAGCCTTTGTTGTCTAGTATCTGAAAACTCTTGTCTCCTATATTTTGTCCAGTTTATTGTTTAAGGTGGGAAGAAAAGCCCCATTCCTCTTACTTCATCAAAGCTAGAACTAGAAGTCCTCAACAGTGTAATTTCTAATTAATATTTTAAGGACATCCTCTTCAGGAAGTCCCTTTTATGTGAAATGTGAGTGTGTGTGTGTGTGTGTGTGTGTATATATATAATCTGTTCAGTCACAGAAAGTATAATACATGTACTAAAATGTTACTGTATCTGAACACGGCAGATTAAAAATGCCATATCTTTTTAAAAATAGAATCAAATAATTAGCCAGTGACGAAACTTGACCATATCCTAAACATGTCAGCCTTTTTCAATCTCCATGTTTTGGTACATCTAGTTCCTTCTGCTTGGAATGCTTCCTCATCTCAGTCTTTCTTGCCTGGCAGCTTTCCACATATCTTCTGGAACCAGCTCCAGGGGCATCACTTCTCTGCTTCCTAGTGCCCCCAGACAGAATCCAGATTTGTTCTTCTGGGTTCCCGTCACGCTCTACCCTCGCACCATTCTGGCACACACCATTCTGTATTAAAATTCTGTGTTTCTGTGTGGCCTCCCTCCTACCAGAAGGCCCTGGAAAGCAGGGAACTTATTTTAGTCTCCTTTATGTTTCCAGACTCCCCTAACACAGTATGTCTACTACGTAGAGCTTTTCAATATATGATTGTTGAATTAGTGACTCTTCACACGTGCTCAAAAATGCTGCTGTTATGACTCTCCCTTTCAGTGTCACATAGTTGTAAAAGTGAGTCATCTTTAATCATTTTACTTTTCTCCTAGTAAATTCCTCATCTATGCCTGTCTCCTGCTGTTCTCTGTGCTGCTGGCCCTTCGTCTGGATGGCATCATTCAGTGGAGTTACTGGGCTGTCTTTGCTCCGATATGGCTGTGGAAGTTGATGGTTATTGTTGGAGCCTCAGTTGGAACTGGAGTCTGGGCACGAAATCCCCAATATCGGTAATACTGCTTTATAAAACCCACTGGTCTCTACCCTGAGGGAGCAATATCTTGTTTTTCACTTTTGACTAAGGACTGTTTTTTTCAGCCTCTCTGGGGTTTTATAAGAACTGTAATATAGGCAAACTGAGTTCTCTTCTAAGTAGTTTAAAAATTAGGGGTTTGATATGCATTTTTAAATAAAAGCAGTGTCGTTTGGGCTGCTTGAGATCCTAGCCCTCCCACAAAAGCCAACGTAATAGAAAGAGCATCCAAAATATCGAACTGTTGTATCATGCTGGGCTAGGAAGTATAAAACTATCATGTTTGCAGGAGCAGTTCCATAAAACAGAAGCCTGGCTTTGGTCATCAGGGATATATCCGTCTCCAGTTCAGTCCTGGAATTGGGGTTCCTCTTGTCCCAATCTCCTAGTCCTGGGATTTTAGGACTGTTAGCAGTATGCGTGTTGGGAGGGTAGCTTGGCCAGGAAACAGTGTGTCGCTGAGACAGGGCAAGATGAGGCCCAGATGCTGTGAAGGAGAGCAGAGCCTTTGGGGGCCAGGCAGAGGGGTAAGCTTTACCTTCAAGCCCTCTGTGCCTTTCTTCTCGGCTGCCGCAGCTCTTTCAGGTTCCTGGAGTTGGCTCAGCTCCGGTGTGCAGCCTAGTGCTGCTGGGGCCCAAAGAGTCTCTTCTCCCTCTCAGAGGCTGGCACTTCAGAAAGGGAAAAGGGACACTTGAGGGACTCTTCTCAACCCTCAGCAGGAAGACGGGGAGGGAAGGAGTGCCACGTGGGCAGCTGCTCACATGCGAGAAGGGCAGGTGTTTCGGTCTTGATCAGCTCATGTCACACACATCGCTACAGGCATAGCTGCGAACCTTAGAGCAGTCCTGCAGAGAGCCTTGGCAGATGGGGGACGTTTGTGTGTAGCTGTTTGCAAGTCCTTCGACTTCCTTTTCTCTTTTTTGAGATCACCTGTACAGCTGGCAAATCTTTTCTCTTTTATGAGATATTTTCAGATATCTAATATTTATGACTCAAAGAATGAAAAGTTAAATAACTAAACATGTTAGGTTCCACTCATTGATATTGAGAAGCTATTTGAGCTTTGCCCGGCTGGTTTAATTTAAGATTTTTAGAGCGAGAAAAGGAACTGTGTGTGTGTGGTTGAATGTAGTGAGTGTGCAGGCATGGCCATTCGGTGTTCACATTCTCCGGTGGAATGTTGGTGGGTCCTATACAGGTGACCACTGGCTTCATGTTCTCTGTGTCCTAACCTCAGGTGTATTTATCACCAAGAAGATACATCATAAATGTTTATCTGTATTTTGAATGAAACACTGTGGGCCTTCCAAATGCATTTTTTAAGCATTGCCCTGTTTAGCAGCCTAATTATTTTTCAGTTGTTAATCTGATGAGTTCCTGCATGGTACTTAAACAGCTAAGTAACCTGATTTTGTTTAAAAACAGTTTTAACTGCTCTTCCTTCTCTTTCATCTGCAGGTGTTAATTCATCCTCATGGAATAGAAAGGAAAATAAAAAGACGTTCATAATTTTACCGGCATTTTTAAAATAGCACCTAACAATAGTTATTATATTTTCTTGAAATATAACCCGCGCTTATTCATAAAGCTAGTTATTTTTATAGTATTGCATGAAATGTGATTTACATGGTTTTTAATTTGTTGAGAGATGAGGATCATGAAATTTAAGGGATATTTGTCCGTTTTTAGTAGTAGAAGCAATCAGCTTGAATAATCTTGGAAGTAGTTTAATTTAAAGTTATGAACACAAGCATTTATGTTTACTGTCAGGGGAGTAATAACTCTGGCTGTCACTTCTGAGAATGTCGTTATCCAGTTAAAACTTTGGTTTGATTGTAATGTTCATTTATTGTCATGTAGTAGTTCTTTGACGTTTGAAAGATTGCCCACTAAAAATTAAGTGTAAGTTCCCTTTTTACCTAACTTCCTTTGCTTTTTGTCAGATTTATAAATATCGTTCATAGTATCAACATAAGTTGGTATTTGACCTGGACTGCCTGCCTGTTTTGGAGATTCTGAACTGAGTATTTTTCTTCTTCTTCTGATGTCTCTTTTTAGAGCAGAAGGAGAAACGTGTGTGGAGTTTAAAGCCATGTTAATTGCAGTGGGCATCCACTTGCTCCTGTTGATGTTTGAAGTTCTGGTCTGTGACAGGATTGAAAGAGGAAGCCATTTCTGGCTTCTGGTCTTCATGCCGCTGTTCTTTGTCTCCCCGGTGTCCGTTGCAGCTTGTGTTTGGGGCTTTCGACATGACAGGTCACTAGAGGTGAGATTTCATATATTCAAGAATGTTTTAAAAAGTAAAATGTTTTGGTCTGTTATTGTAATGTACATTTCTTGCCCTTTGTTAGGAAGAGATTAGTCTGTAACTCTAGATTATGGTATGTAAGGAAACAAAAGCTGATGGAAATAATCATGGTTCTCTTTCTTGACTTAGAACGCAGGCTCCGTCCAGCTCCATGGCTTTCCCTAGTCCCCAGTGTTGGTCAGGCTTCTCCTGAGAAACAGAGCCAATAGGAGAGGTGGGGAAAGGGGGGAGGGAGGAAGGAAGGGAGGGAGGGGGAGAGAGAGTGCAATTGATTAATTTTAAGGATCTGGCTCATGGACTGGTGGGGCTGACAAGTCTGAAATTCATAGGGCGGACCGGTAGGCTGAAGATGCAGCCCGAGTCGATGCTGGCGTCTTGAAACAGAATTTCGTCCTCTCCAGGAAACCTCAGGCTTTCTAACTCATTCGAGGCAACCACCCACAGTCTCAAGGATGGTCTTTACTGAAAGGCAGTCCTTTCACAGCAATACCTAGACCCGTGCTCGCTTCAGTAAGCGGTCCTGTGTAGCCCGGGCACATGGACACCTCAGAGCAAGCGCCACGCCACCGCAGACCCCGTGATCTAGCGTTTCATCTGCTCCCCAGTTCGCTTCGAGCCCTTTGTGCCTCGACATAGGGGAGACGCAGCTGAATCAAAAAGCGGCGTGAGCAGTCCTAGTACCAGTACGGAAGGTGACAGCAGGTCACATTTCTTGAGCACTTACCATGCGCCGGGCCCCGGGCTGGTTTCTTCCCGGGCGGTAGTGTCCTGGTGAAGTAGATGCAGCGGCCACCCCTGTTTTACGACAGGGGAAGGGATTTGTTCCTGGCCATTCGTTAAGGGGCAGGGCCGGGGCCAGGATCACACGTCAGTCAGCCCGACCCCAGAGCCTGCACACTGAACCGCACGGAAGCTGAGGGCCCAAAGCCCTACACGGACGGGGCGAGGGGAGAACTGGATGCTAGGGAGGCTTGGTTTTGAGCTGGGTGAGTAACAAGCGCAGGAAGGAGAGTGGCAGTGGGGCCGGAAGGCTCCCGTAGAGAGGGCTGGTGAGGGAGCAAGGCTCTGTGGGAACCCAATGGAACAGGACCCTGAGCCCTGAGCACCAGGACGCTTAGTCTCCACCGGGGAGAGGGCAAGGGCACAGGGGAGCGTGGCCAGTCCCGCAGCAGCGACCATGGAGGGAGGGCCATCTGAGGGCTCACTTCCCCCCCGCCTTCCTCAACCCGGCCACTTGTCTGCAAGGCCCCTCTGGCTGCTTTCCAGGGGGACGAACACTTCTTGAGGGAGCACAATTCGGAAAAAGATGTCTGAAAGATGCCTTGGGTGACAGTCCTGAGAGCAAGGTTGGGAAGCACAGAGACCCTCCTCGCCCCCGGGGCAACCTGGTACCTGTCAGGCCTCTGCATGGTGCTCCTCCCCGCTGCAGGCAGACCCTCACCCCTTCCGGTTCCTCCGGGCATTTGCTCCTATGTCCATCCACGCTCTGTCTGGTAACACTGGGCTCTCGCATCTGAAAGAGAAAGCAAAACGACAGCAGCAAAAGCTTCTCAGTCCTCTGTCTGGCTCTTGTGCCTTTCTCTTCGTCCACAGAAAGGCTCCCTCCAGCAGAGCCCTTCTGACCCCTGGCTCCCCGCTCAGCTCCCCCACTCCCAGGACACTGGCCAGATCCAGTGGGCCCTTCCAGTCCTTTTTTTCTGACCACCAGGCCCGCTGTGGCTCCTGACACTCCTGGGCCTTTGGCTAGACTGGCCCCCTCTGCTTTGGCTCCTTTGTTGCTGCTGAGGATTCTAGGCTTGGGCATTTTCTGTCCTCACTGTGCGTACTTGTGAGCCACACTGCGGATGATCTTGCTTCCTTTCTGTCTCCACTGCCACTTCCATGCTGTTGCCTCCTGAATTTACGTGGTCGGACTCAGGTTTTGATGCCAGCTCCGGACTCCTTTTCCAGTGTCGCCTGACTCCGTGTCTCTGTGCTGGTCAAGGCACCATTTCCACCCGCTGCTTTGCATGGTTTCGCTACTACCTGCACAGGCGGAGCCAAACCAGGCTTCAGAAACCATTTGCAGGGGCGCCTGGGTGGCTCAGTCGGTTAAGCGACTGCCTTCGGCTCAGGTCATGATCCTGGAGTCCCGGGATCGAGTCCCGCATCGGGCTCCCTGCTCGGCGGGGAGCCTGCTTCTCCCTCTGACCCTCCCCCCTCTCATGCTCGCTCTATCTCATTCTCTCTCTCAAATAAATAAATAAAATCTTAAAAAAAAAAAAAACAAAAAACCATTTGCAAAGGCTTACATAAACCAGAATCACTGAGGTCACACATTCCAGGTAGTCCCTGTTTGGCTCAACATTTCTCGGTGGGGGAGGGACATGGGCCGGTGGCCTTCTGGATAGGAAATGCTTTGTCGAGCAGGACCGTCTTACGCACTGCGGGACGCCTCTGCCTGACCTCTGCCCACTAAATGCTGGTGGAGGGGCTCTCCCCATAAGTGCGTGAGAGACCCAGGGGCGCCCCTGCACCGTTCCCAGCCTCTTCCTAGGGCAGGGGCCGTGGCGCCCAGGTCGAAAAGCACCGAGAGAGCCATCTAAATGTAGCCGGATAGCGACTAAGGAGGAAGTTTAAGATACATGTAAAAATTTGGAACTTTGTTTCTTAGAAAGTAAAAGTATATACAAGGGCCCGGATTACACTGGGCACGAAACCATATTTTCCTAATGTGGAATTACAAAAACTAAGTCGTTCATGTAGTCACACTGGGTGTTCCTACCTAGGGGAAGAAGCGCCATGTCCGGAGTCGAGCTCCCTCTTGGTGCTTGTGTCCCAGGAGGAGGAGTGCTATGTTTGCTAGGGGGTGCCTGGGGATAGGCTTGCACAGAGACATGAAGGAAGAGTGGGGTTTGCCAGGGCGCCCTGTGCAGGTGGGGTAGGGGATGATATTTTCCAGGCAGAGGGACTCACACACACAAAGGCGTAGAGGCAGGAGAAAATCTGTCATGCTGAGTGAACTCTGGTGACCGCAATGTGACTGAAGCACGGTTTTGCAAGATGCAAAGACTTCTGGAGATGGATGTTGGTGACAGTCGCACAACAGTATGAATGTACTTAGTGCCGCTGCTGAGCTATACAGCTAAAGATGGTTAAGACGGGAAGTTTTCTGTTGTGTGTATTTTACCACAATAAAAAAAAAAATTGCCTGGAGCATGAAGTGGAAAGAGAGTGGTGGGAGTTGGGGGAAGGGAAGGCTGTAGAGAGGAACTGGGCCACGTAGGGGCCAGATCCTCAGTCCTCAGGCATGTGCTGAGCTGCTGCAGGCCGCCATAGTGAACTCCCAGGGCACCATGGGAGAGTGGACATTTTTGAGGGAAAAGCGATGATACCCACCAGCTGCGGGGATACCTCCAAGTAGTTTACAGTTTTATGATTAGGTCACCCTACATTAGTTTTGACGATATTGGAGAAGAAGCTGGGTTGTTGGCAGTTGCCGCGAGGAGAAGGTCGTGCTGTGCGAAACTCTGTGTGGAGAACAGCTAATGAGGATGGCGGGTGCGGCGCCCAACAGGCACGCACGACCTCATGGGAATTAGTCGTGGTTATTTAGGAGTGAAGTAAAAATCATATTTTTCTTTTGATTTATGGGAGTTACTATTTTTTTTTAGATGGCTACTTAGGACAGAAATATACTAAGTTTAGATCTAATTACTTAACCCAGTGGAACTGTTAAGGATTTCTTTCAGCCCAGAGGCCTCGGAAAGAATTGCTCCCTCACAAAATGCCCTGCGAACGAGAACTCTGGGGAAGCTCTGGGCCAGATCAGACGGCTTCCTGTGATTTTCATTTTGTAGGCAGTGGCAAGCCACGGAAGAGTAGCGAGTGCTGCCACCAGAAGGAAGACGGCCTGGCGGGCATTTGGGAGCAGAGAGCCTTCCAGACTGGAGGCTGGGAGGCTAGTCAGGGGGCTGTTGGAGGCATTGGGGGTGGCGGCTGGTGACGAGAGAAAGGCCTGATGAGACAGTAGTCGTCGGGCTGGTGGAGAGGACAGGGCGCGGTGACGGAGCATGCAGGAGTGGGAAAGGAGGAGATGGTGCTTGCTGGTGGTGTGGCTTGGGTCCTTGGGTCACTGGGCCGCCGCGGCGCCTTACAGCAAGGGAGGGCGGACGGGGTGAAGGTGTGAGGGGCTAATGGACTCAGTCTGGGACTGGCTCTGGCTGAGGCACCCCTGGGAGAGCCGGGTCTGGGCCACAGCAGGAAGGCTGAGTCAGAGACAGAGCCGGGTGGAACAGCCAGCAGGAGGCCACCCAAGCTGGGGCTGGGTAGACAGCAGGGCGAGCGAGGGGAAGCCTGTGTGTTCGTGTCCGTGTCTCTCCAGTGCGGACAGAAGACCAAGTTGAAGGCTCTGGGGGGCATCAGGGTTCAAGGAGAGGAGGAGACTGAAAAGGAGCTGCAAGAGCACCAGGAGGAGGGCGAGACTGTGCCGGGCTCCTGGAAAGAGATGCCACACAGATGCCCCGTAGGATGATCTGACACAGGTGGTCTGATGCCGTAGAGGTTACTGACGACCTTGACAGAGCAGTTGCCAGTGGTCGGGGCTGGAGGCCGGATCGCAGTGCTGGGAGCTCGGAATGGGGAGGCCACGGGCTGGAGCGTTCACGCTGTCTCACTGAGCTGGATGGTAACAAAGTGCTAGGCCTGGGAGCGGATGCTGGCTCCAGGGAGGGAGGGGCTCATTTGGTCTTGGGGCTCTTTTGTGTTTAATGGGAATGAGTTGAACTTGTGTCTGTGCTTCTGGGAGGGATCAGTGGAACAGGAGAGGTTAACGATGCAATAAAGAATCCGTAATTGATGTCTTGATGTGACAAGGTCCTCAAGGAGCCAGAAAGGAAGAGGTGGGGAGCTGAGTCCTGGGTACAAGAAAGAAGTGCAGGTATGTTACGGGTAGGGGCAGGAAGGACGCTTGTGCTGTCTGCCGCGGATTGCCTCTACCCAGCGAGCCCGGAAACAAGGCTGTTGTTTGGTAGAGCATAAAGGGCAGGCAGCCGCTAAGCAGAGGGGCCGAGGCAGGAGACCGGCGGGCAGGTTTCTTGCTGTCGCCGCGTTGCTTCGCTCCCCGGTGCAGAAAATCAGGAGGTCCCAGTATAACTTCATCAAACTTTTCCCGTATTATAATTTGCATTGCCTTTTAGTTTGTTAACCAAATAATTGCAGTATTCAATACAACTTTTACTTTGCTTAACTGATTCTTCTCTTCATTTTTAGTTAGAAATACTGTGTTCTGTCAACATCCTGCAGTTTATATTCATTGCCTTAAGACTGGACAAGATCATCCACTGGCCCTGGCTTGTATGTAACTTTTTAAATCCTTAAATAAACTTTTCTTTTTTTAATTATAAAAGTAATTTGTGTTCCTTGTAGAAAACTTGGAAAAGACAGACAGCTTAGGTAATCGAATGATAATGACCCGTAACCCACTGGGAGAGAGCATGGCCAGTGTCCCGGGTTTCCTGTGCCGGATGTTACCGCTTCGTGAAGGCCGCTGAGCCTGTGCGGCGCACACGGTTTTGGGCGCTGCGCTCTCATCCTAACGCATCATGAGCATTTTCCCCTGGCAATAAAAGGTGTTTATAAACATAATTTTTAAAGTTTAATTGATGCAATGTTCTTCAAATGCATTTACGAAACATCCCCTTCCGAATATTGAAGTTGATACCAGTGTGATTATAAATCATGATGTAACATATATTTTTGTGCCTAAAAATCTTCCCCTGATTCTTTTCATTATTTTCTTAGGAAGGACTCCAGAGACAGTATTACTGGGCCAGAGGGTGGGAACTTGAGATTTTGGAAGACAGGCTGCACCCCCGACTTGCTTTTCAAACAAGTTGTGCCACTGGACACTCCTGCTCAGAACCTGTGGCTTCAGTTCCTGGGTGTTTGGTTGAAATTGCGTAGATGGATAGAAGGGGGTGGGAACGGGGGTGGATATGGGTACGTACACATGTCATTATATATTCATAGCAAGCTACAGATAAGCCAGTAGGACTTGGACTTCCTGCTATGCATGCCTAGAAGGCAGGTGAGAACCGACAGAGAGGAGGCACGTGGCCTCTGGGAGGTGAGGTCGTGCTGGGGTTTTGGGTCCCCACTCCCACTGCTGCTTGATGTGTCCTTTTGCACATAAGACATTTTCTGTTATGAACATGGTTTACCTTAAAAAAAAAAAAAAGTACCAAGTATAGCAAAAAGAGAAAATATTCATTTGGTGACAGGGAAGAAAATAAGGGAACATAGTCACCTCCATAATGAATAAAGGCAGAACTCATCGTCTCTGCCCAAAGTCTTTGATAAAACAGTCATAATACAAAATGTTCGGGTACCTGTCCTCCATCTTTAGGGTGGTATATCTGGAGAAAGGTAATTGGGTTCAGGATTTTCTGTTGTGATATGGAGGAAAGAAATCTAAGTAAGACCAACATTTTAGTATAAGGTGCAATCAGAAAAAAAAAAAAGATGAATTATAAATGTTTTTTGTAGGTGAGCGGAGAGGTTTTTCCAGCCCCAGTCAGCAGATGGAACAGTCTGATGGCATGCTTCTCACAGTGATCAGGAGAGACCGAGGGAAGCTGCTATGATCACTATGATCCCGGGGGGGGGGGGGGGGGGGGGGGGGGGGGGGGGGGGAAGGTGGCTAAGTGAGCGCTGCTAAATGAGGAAGGGCCCTGGGAAGAGACCCTCCATAGATTGTACAGCAAAACCTACCATCAGAAACTCCAGGCTACTTGAGAGGATTAAAAATCACACACCAACTCAAGTCATAGTTCTAAAAACAAAATGGAAAACCGAAGAACTATCTGAAGAAAGCATAGGAGAAAATCTTTGGGAACCTGGGGTTAGATCAGGAGTCCCTATAAGTGGCACTAACAACTAACAACAAGGTCCATAAGAGCAGCTCAGAACTGAAATGAAATGAATGAAAAGACAGGCCACAGAGTAAAAGAAAATATTCGCAAAACATGTGTCCAAACGAGGACTTGGATCCAAAACATCTTAACTTTCAAAACTCAAAAAACAACCTAATTTTAAAATTGACAGAAGACTTGAAAAGACAATTCACAAAGAGGATATACATATGGCAAATAAGCACAAGGACAGGACATCATTACCCAGTAGGGAAGGGCAAATCAAGGTCAGGATGAGGTCCCAGGATACACTCATCAGAGGGCAGAGCTAAAACACGAACCGGAGCGCAGGGGAGGGTGGGGAGGGACGGCGACACTTGCACATCGCTGGTGGGGATGCCGAGTTGTAGAGGCGCTCTGACAAGCAGTTGGGCCGTTTCATGGCAAGTTCAACACGGGGTTGACATACTATTTAGCAGGGCCAATCCGGGCTATGTCCCCTAGGGGAATGGCGCTGCAGGGCTGGACAAAAACCCGTGCCTGAGTGTTGGTAGCAGCTTTATTCGGGACAGCCAAATGCGGGAAAGCACCGCAGTTTCCTTCCACGGGTGCTGGACGCACGGGCAGTGGCGCGTCCACCCTCTGGAACGCCACTTGGCAATAAAAAGAAACAGCCTGTCGTCACCCGCAGCAAGCGGGGGGGCGGGGGGGAGCCTCACGACTCTGGCTTGAGGGAAGAGGGAAGAAGGCAGCCGCAGACAGCGGTGCCGTGGGGTGCTCTTGAAACAACCGAAGCGTAGCGAGAGGGAATGGGCCAGTGGGTGCCAGGCGTTGGGGTGCGGTGAGGGTATGACACCGTGAAGGACCGCACGAGGGAGTCCCGTGGGGTGAAGCAGCTGTCCTGCGTCCTGCCTGGGCATACACAGCTCTGCACATGAGTGTGTGGAAAGTCATAGACCTGTCCACCAGGGGAAAACAGTCAATTTACTGCTTGATAGCGAGACAGAGGGATGCCAGACGGATCCAAGGGCCAGTGCAGGAGGGAGGAAGACCACACAGGGGAGCCTGGGGAGGCCCGGGGGCTCCTGTGCGCCCCTGTGGGGGTGAAGCAAGTTGTGGTGCGGCGCCGCAGGCGTGGAAGCCGCCTGGGCGAGGTGGCAGGGACCGGGCGGCAGAGCCCTCTCGGCGTCCCGCGCGCGTGAGCGGAGGGCAGCATCGGGCCGGGCCGGCAAACAGCCGTGAACCGGGCGGGGGGGGGGGGCGCGAGGGGGGGGGGGGCGGGGCAAGGTGGGGCAAGTGGGCAGGGGGGCGCGGGCCGCCCTGTTGCCCTCGGGGCAGAGCCAGGTGCGGGCCGCGTGACGTCCTGTCTTAGGCGGGCAGCTGCCGGGCCCTCCAGCCCGAGCGCGGCCCGTGGCGGAGCGTGGCCCGGAGCGGCGGCGGCCCAGGCCGTCCTCAGTGCCGCCGAGCTGGGCCGTCCTAGCTGCGGCCGTCCGCCAGGGCATGGCTAGGCCCGCCTGCAGGTGCTGGGCACAGACCCTACCGACTTCTTTCTCTCCTTCCTTCAGGTCGTGTGTGTCCCTCTGTGGATTCTCATGTCCTTTCTGTGCCTGGTGGTCCTCTATTACATCGTGTGGTCTGTCCTGTTCCTGCGTTCCATGGATGTGATTGCAGAACAGCGAAGGACACACATAACAATGGCACTGAGCTGGATGACCATTGTCGTGCCTCTCCTTACTTTTGAGGTAAGCTGTCGACAGCAGAACTCTTCAGGCCCTGAATCCCACCCTTCCCTGCGACGGCCCTCCGAAAGCACCGCAGAGGATGGAGGGATGGAGAGCATGATGGTAGAATTAGAGCATCCTTTCCTTTGGGGAAGGGGGCGAGCAGGGAGTCTCCGTAGCCATGATGCACCAGTGTGTGTTGATGTGTCTACATCTAGGAAGAGGGAGTTGGTGCAGAATTAGAGACTGGGCACTGTTGATGCTTTAGAACAAACACCAGCAGGAGCTTCCCGTAACAAGCCTGGTGGTGGACACTTCCCAGGTAGACAGATTTTGCTTCGTCCTAAAGAGGGATATGAGAGTTTACCTTGCGCTTCCCCCCAGAATAGAGGGTTTCTCCAGTCTCCCGTGGAGCCGACCTTCCCCCTTATGAGACCTGACAAGGGAAGGGTGGACTGATCTCAGCCATTGTCCATCCTCAGATGCTTTATCAATAGAACCTCAACTATTTCTCTTTCCTCAGATCCTGTTGGTTCACAAACTGGACGGCCACAACGCATTCTCTTGTATCCCGATATTTGTCCCTCTTTGGCTTTCCTTGATCACTCTGATGGCAACCACATTTGGACAGAAGGGAGGAAACCACTGTACGTATTCAGCACTTCAGAAGCCCTTGACCTGTGTGTGTGTGTGTGTGTGTGTGTGCGCGCGCACGTGAGTGTGTGGCCCCACTCTGAAAGGATGAGCCTGAGGGTCCCAGTTAAGGAGGTCGCCCGAGGAAGACCTGGGGCCTTCCAAGGGAAGGGTGCGCTGTCAGCCTTGCTCTCCGCGCCCTGTACCATGACCTCCCTAATGGCGCACTCTGCCATCTGAGGTAGGGCTGAGCGTGCTAGGTAGCCTCTCAGCCCTGCTTCCCAGAGGCTCCCAAGGATTAGATCAAAATCCATGTCACCCACCAAACCCTGGGAGTGCTCTTAGGTTCTGTGTCCTCCTGGCTCTCCCCAGCGACATTGCTGACATCAGTGTGGCTTGTCAGTGGTGACCTGCTTGCCCTCTCTCCTCCCCACCTGCACGATGGCACATTTCAGTTTTGAAGTGATCTTGACAACAGTTCCTTCCTTACTAGACTGTAAGCCTCTCTGCAGGTAGCGCCGGAGCGTGCCATTCTGGAAGCCAGGAGGCGGGGCGGTGGGGGGTGGGGGTGTGCCCTGGGAGAGCCAGCACTGAGCTGACGGTCCCAGGGTACAGACAGGAAGAGCACGCCTCAGAGAAGCAGCGTTGAGGGGGCCCCGGGAGCTCAGGCTGCCTGCCGGCCTGGACCAGCGTGGCTGCCAGAGGCTGCCCGAAATCCCTTTTTTGCTTGACATGCTTGACATTCTTTGGCCTGTGTCAGCACATCCCAGCTGGGGAAGACGAGGGGACGGTGACGTAGCCTCGACGGCGCAGGTACCCGTCAGAGACGTGCCAGAGCAGTCCTAGCCGCTGGAGGCCCATCAGAGGGACACCTCCACCCCAGCCACTGCCTGATCTCTAGCGAGGTCGCAGCGTGCCCTGTGGTCGCTGCCAGTCTGGGAAGCCCACTCGCAGAGCCAGGGAGCCACGGGCCTTTCTTCTTGCCCTTGGTGGGTATCCAGGCCTCGCTCGATCTTCATTTCTAAGGCATCAGGGTGAAGCATTACGTTGTACGAATAAAACTTCATGACCGGGAAAGTAAAGTGACAAGGAGATTCAGTGGAGGCCAGTGTTTGAAAAAGTACATCCTTCTTTTTCAGGGTGGTTTGGGATTCGCAAGGATTTCTGTCAGTTTCTGCTTGAAATCTTCCCGTTTTTGAGAGAATATGGAAACATTTCCTACGACCTCCATCATGAAGATAATGAGGAAACGGAAGAAACCCCAGTTCCAGAACCTCCTAAAATTGCTCCAGTGTTTCGGAAGAAGACCAGGGTGGTTATCACCCAGAGCCCTGGTAAATACGTCCTCCCGCCTCCCAAATTAAATATTGAAATGCCAGATTAGACACCACTCCCTGGAACGGAACGCAAGCGGACCAGGACGCACGCTGTCTTCTAGCCTCCTCTGCCTCTTTGTTTACCCCACCCGGAACTGGAGCTGGAGCTGGGGCTCCGGCGACTTGCATCTCATGCCTTGTTTGCACTCAATGCCTACCAGTGACTCACCGCGACGGACGCACACGTGGCAGGGGACGGGCACGCGCAGTGTGGGCTGGGGGGTGGGTGTCAGCGGCCGTGGGCATGATGGAGGGAGCGCGCGCGACAAGGAGAGGGCGATCCCCTCCTCCAGGCGGCTGCCTCGGGAGCTGGCTGGGCTCTGGTAGGGATGGCTGACTAGGCCAGAGAAGGAACTGGTTTTCAAAGTGCTACGATTCCCATCGGAAGTGTTCTTCGGAAACGTTATCTGAAGCCAGGCTGGCCCCGCCACGCAGCTTCGAGTCCGCCGTCGGGGTGTAGTCAGGAGGAGGTGTAGCTACAGCCCGGCGCCGCGTCCGCGCCGTGCTGGCAGTGCTGACGGCGGGTGTTCCGGCCCCCCCGGTGAGCCCCTTCCAACGGAGGGACTCCGTGCCTGTATAGTATTTATACGAATCTTTTAGCCTTGTAATATACCGTGTCCAATCCTAGTTCTGTACAGTATACTCTGTTAAAGTATTTTTTTACGAGCCTGTATCGGAGACGTACGTGTTCTGTTGCAGAAGTAGATGCTGCTGGCACACCTGTCGTGCCCGGGGGGTGTCACGCCTTCATGGGACATCATCATTTCCCCCTTGGAATCCTCCACACACACCGTGGCTGCCACGGCCAGAAAGCCACGGAAAGCAAGGAATGCTCGGGGCTCCCCTGCGCCGTGGGAATATCGGCTGTCAGACAACCGCCGGGCGTGACCTGAAGCCGGAAATACTGGACAAAGTGGCTGAGACTAGAAACAGCCACGGGAAGGGTGGATTTGTGAAGGTCTGAGGCGGCGTGTCTGTCCGCAACCGAAATTGTGCCGGCTGGGCCCGGGCCTTGAACTAGCAGTGCCGGGGCTCCAGGAGCTGCGGCTGGAGCCACGAGGCAGAGCGGAAGCAAGCGGACGCTCCGGGCCAAGGGCCGTTCGTTCCAGGAGGGACAAGGAGCACTGACGCTGTCACCCCGGACAAGGGGGGCACGGTTTCACGTGGGCAGCTGCTGCCATGTCCAAACCGGGCTCAACTGGTGTCCAGCACACATGAGACCCCCTGGCACGGGCTCGAGCCTGCGGTCTGGGGGAGAGGGGAACACCGGGATGGCAAAGCCTTTCCTGCTTGGTCTGTAACAGATGTAGCGCAATCCACTACTTTTGCTCCCTGCAGCTGTTCAATAAACTGGTTCCTCCTTTTCCATGGTACTGTGTGCATCTTACTTTAGATGTCGGCCGGGCCACTGGAATGCTCTCAGCCAGCATGAAAACGCCCTCCACGGGCCACCGGCGGCCGAGGCGCCCGGGGGTGGGTGAACATCTCTAATGAGTCTTCGGGCACAGCCTGAATGTACAGAGTGTGGAGGGAAAGACGGACACCCTGGAGACTCGCCCAGCGGCTGGGGAACACCCTGCCAACACCGCGACAGCTTAGGAGCCTTCCGAGAGGATTCTCGAGGCCCAAGCCAGTCTAAACCCGCAATGGGCATTTTAGCGGTCCCGGGGCATCGCCCGGTGACACCAGCGGCTGAGTAGGGCTTCCGGTTACATAAATTACCCTGTGATTTCTGTCTGGCCGGCCCTGGCCGTGCCTGCATTTTACCGGGCACTCAACGCAGGCGGCGTTTCAGCCCACGGTTTGTACCTGCTGGGGGTGGACTGAGGCCCTGCAGGGAGCCAAAGGCCACAGACTCGCAGACAAAATAGCCTCAAGCTTGGAGGCATTTCTGCTTCATGGATCTCTGGAAGATCATCGAGTTCCATGCCCAGAATGGAGTTGGGGGGTGGTGCTTTGGGGGAGGTGGCCCTGCACGTGGGGAGAATGTGCTAGAGAGGCTTCTCTGCAAGGCCGCCTCTTACTGATGCTCCCAGCCCCACAGCCCAAAGAAGGATGGCGGAGCTCAAGCCCTGGGCACCGACCAGGGCAGGTGTCCCTGCCGTGGTCGGTCAAGGAAAGGACAGTAAGCCAGTGTGGGGCCAGCGGCTCCTGGCCTGTCCCAGCGGGGCCGGGAGTCAGCCTGGGAGGCGGCGGCGGGCTGGGGAGGGGGCCGCCTGCAGGCTGACGAGAGGCAAGGAAGGAGAAGGCCTCCTCCCACTCCTCCTCCTCCTCCTCCTCCTCCTCCTCCTCCTCCTCCTCCTCTTCGCCCTGCAAGGGGGCGGTGGGACACCTGGCTAACGCAGTCCCCTAAGCAGCAGTCGGCCACGTGGCCTCTGGGGACCCAGGGCGTGGGTGAACTAGGGGGGTCTCCGGGGAGGACCTCAGCGCCCTGGCTGGGACAATGCTAAAAGGACCACATGGCCCGCACCCTTGACCGGGGACGGCCCCCCACGTCCGCCCCCTCCCCCGGGCCTTTGCTCCGGGCTTGAAAGCGTGCATCTTGTTCGGGGCTCTCGAGGCCCACGGGCCCAGAGAATGACCTCTGACCTCCTTTAGGCGGCCCGTCAGGGTGGGGCAGCCGGGCCCCCGGGGAGAGGGATGCAGGACGCAAAGACGGCTTGGGGTTTGCCCCGAATGTTTGGCGTCTTGTTTTAACGTGCAGGCGAGCGTCCGCTGTCCCGGTGAAGGACCGTGAGTGACCAGAATGTTGGCGTGCTGACAGGTCACTCGTGTTGAGTAGCTAAGTCTACGGGCACCTACATTGAGCCGGGCATCTTAGGGACGGGTGGCAGCGTGTACAACGCACAGCAAGGCCTCGGACTTGTACTGAGACTACACCCGGTTTACCCGTCCAGAAGTTGAGCCCTAGGGAGCTTACACGCCGGGTCAGCGTGGGCGCAGCAGAACTCACGTTCCAACCGAGCTCGCTCCAGGAGCAAAGCCCGGGCCCTGCACCGGCCCGAGGGCCCTCCCCCAAGGCCAGCACGGTTCCAGCTGCCCTGCATGTGGACGTCATGCCCGATGCTTCCTGTCCCAGGACCGAGGGGGACCACCACGGCAAAGCCAGGCAATGGTGCCACCAAGAGCCTGACACGGGACCCTGCCCACGTGGCCTCTCCCAGCGCCTCGGGGTCACCGTCTGTCCGAGAGGGATTCCATGCCCTGGGGGCTAAGTGGGGCCTGGATGGGGTGTGTAAGGTTGGAGAAGGCCCACTCGCACGTGGATGTAGGAGCGATGGCCCACCGAAGGCTGCTCTGGGGTTCAGGCATGGCCCCGGCTCTCCCATGCCCCTGCCCGGTCTGGTCCCCTTCTCTCCCAGCCGGCTGGGTGGCCCAACGTTGTCCTGCAGGCTCACTCCCCTGGGCAGGCTGGACGCCAGACACATAGCAGGCCAGCAGTTCAAAACACCCACCCACCGGGTCTAAGGACTCTCACTGCCTCCCCACAGCGTGAGTGTCTGGGGGACACTTTGCACAGACCCTCCGGCCGGGTGCTCAGCACACGTGGCTTTGCCCCGTCACACTGTCTTGTGGGTGTCCCTCGGTCTCACACCCTGCCTCCCGCCACCGGCCCAGCCCTATCCCCGTGCTCAGGCCCAGCTCAGCGCCTGAGTACAGGCAGCGAGGCCCATTACTTGCTCAGGAAGGGCCCCAGGACAGGTGCCGGCGATACGAGTCCCAGAGGAGGGCAGGTAGGTGGGGGCCGGACTGAAGGACAGACCCCTGCCGAGGAGGCTGGCTTCAGGGCAGGCTTGGCCGTGGCCAGGCCATGGGGGCTTCTGAGAGGAGCAGGACCGAGACGGAGACACCCCATGCCAGCCCCTCACGGGGGGAGGCTCAGGCCATCTAGAGATCGTCACGGCGTCCGGCTGACGGCCAAGGGGGCTGGTGCCTGCTCTGCCCAGCCCTGGCCACAACGGCAGGGGACCTGGGTGATGTGTGTCAGCCCACACGGACACGATGGAGACAACGTTGCACCCAGGAAATGCCTCCCTGGGGGACCCTAGTGGTGGTGCTTGGGGCGTCCAGAGGGCTACACCCCAGCAGTCCATGATGGCCTGGGGCAAACACCGGCCCTCACGCTCCAAGTCCGTTCCCTCCAAGGACAGCACGCAGTGGCCCTGCTTCCATCCTCCGGTCCAGGGACTTGGGCCAAGAGCACCTGGTTCATGAGGTCGCCCAGGCTCCAGCTCACCTCAGCCTCGTCTGAGCTCCCATGACCCTCCCCTGCTCAGCGCCGGCCAGTCCAGATGGGCTCTGGTGGGGGCGCTCCTCCTTCCACGTCTCCTAGGGCGGCCGAGCCTCCGCACAGCCTGCCGCCCGGGAACCCGAAGGCCCCGCCTGCTCGGCTGTTTTCAAACTCCTCATTTGAGTCTGGGGCTGCCTGGGGTGTGTGGGGGGAGCGTCCCGGGCACCACCGCCGTCATCTGCTAGTCTGTCCTCTGCTCCAACGGCCCGACTGCCGACGGCAGGGTCCCAGCTGGGGACGGCTGCCAGGTACACACGCCCTCTCTGGCTCAGCCTCAGGATGCGCAATCTCAGAGGCCCCTTCCCAAGGCCCCAGCTTCGTGCAACAGCTGGTGCGACACCGGAGTTCTCCGAACATAACTCATCATTGGACACAGTCTCACACAGTCACCTGGTGGTGACTGTCGTTTCCGAGGCCCCAGGACACTCCCCACCAGGGTGTCTAGTCAGCTCCAGCGGAAACACAGGCTCGCTGAGCGCTTGGCAGTGGGGAGACAGGAGGACAAAACCCCAGACGCTGCAGACTGAGGCCAGGGTCGGGAGAGACGGGGCAGTGCCGGCTGCAGGGCACGTGGGGGCTGCGGGCCAGGCCCCAGGAAGAGGACACCCCCACCACTTCCAACAAGGCCAATGGCAGCTGGCTGCTGGGCTCCCAAAAGAGACTCACCGCGGCCCCGAGGGGACTGACGGGGTAGCTCAGGGACGTGACGGTGCAGGGGGCACGAAGGATTCCTCCAGCCCGTTTCCTGAGCGGTGGCTCCTCTGGGGAAGGCCGCCCGCCCGGCCCAGGGCAGTAGGGCACCCACGTCGGGCATGTCACATCGAGGGGTAAATGGGCCTGACACCAGCGTCTGGCTGCGGAGACAGAGTGCTCTCTGCTCTCTGCTGTCATAGCTCGAGGATTACTCCATGGGCCCTGGGGCACCATCTGCAGACATACCTGGGCCAGGCAGAGTTCTGCACCTGAGCCTTCCTAAGCACAAGAGGACTGGCAACAGCGTGTCCCCCTCAGTCCGGGGACGGGGGGAAGACAAGAGGGGCCCGAGCCCTGGACATCTCTCTGACTCACCCTTGTGTACTGCAGACTCAGCCCAAAGCAGCTTTTCTACTTTGCTGTGCCCAAACGCCCCTCATTTCTGGGAGGAGTCCCTGAGGAAGTCCGATTTGCCTTGGACCTGTCCACCTGCTCCAAGCGCCCACCCACCAAGGGGCGGGGCCTTCAAGGGCAGGATCGCACCGGTTTCTCACGAGTTTGCACAGTCACGTGGCTCTGGATGTTCACCACCTCTCAGCGGGGGTGGTGGCCCCCCTCAGGCGCTAGCCCCTTTCTGCACTTCCCATGGCAATGACCTCCGAAATCTCAGTGCGCTGAGAATGTTCGCCTTCCTCCGATGCAAGGTCACGATCTCAACCTGCGAGTCTCTGCTACTGGCCCCTTTTGGAAGAGGCCAGAAGACGTGCACACTGGCGTAGGAGGGCCTTCAGTGGTTGGGAGATCTGTCCAGGGTTATTGTCACCTCCACCCACCACACTCCCTCCTCTAAAGATTCTCCGTTGCCGAGACATATCGCAGAATTGGAGTTCAAGTGGAACCTCAGAGAAACGAAGCAGAACGCGCTCTCTGCATATGTACCTCCAGGAGGACAGATCATTCCATTAGGGTGAGGGTGGGGCACGGGTTCTTGCCCCGCTGGCTGCAACGACCTCAAAGGTCCCCCAGGAACAGGAAAAGAGCAACTCGATTCCTCTGTTGAGCTCCTCTTCCATTCAGACCTCTGAGATGCCTTCATTTCTTCCCACTGACACCCAGCCACTGTTTAGGACTGGCCATGGAGAACGCCGGGAGAACCAAATAAATTCTCAGGGCCTAGGAGACAGTGGGCATTCCCCCAGTCCAGGCAGAACGGGGCTGTCCGTACCTCTGCATTCCCTCGTGGAAAGAGACGGTCGTTCACAGAACCACTGGAGATGACAGGACTAAGGCCACCAAATCATCACTGTGTTCAAAAGGCATGTGACAAGGGCTCAGCACACTGACCTCCTTGCCACAGGAGAGTACTCGGCCTTCTCCAGAATTCAAAGCAAACCGCTCAGAGCATTTATCCATTTCAGACATTGCTCCCACCCCAAAGGCACTCCATCTCCAAACAGGGCCAGAGTTACAGATCAGCTTCCCGGGGACCAGCTGCACAGAAGCAATCACAGGGACCCTCTGGTCACCCCAGGCCCCGGCCCCCGGGCCGGGCCAGGGGCATTTCCATTGCAGTGCTCGCACAGGGAGCCGCACCCCCCTCACCCTACCTCCGCTTCTTCTGCGG
>NW_023270211.1:0-13812 GCF_011800145.1 Mirounga leonina
AGCCAAAGCAATACTGAAAAAAAAAAAAAAAAAAAAGGAAATGGGAGACAGCACGATTCCAATCTTCAAAATATATCAAAAGGTTTAGTAATCAAAATACTGTGGTACTGTCATAAAAACAGACACAGAAGGGAGGGGCGGAGAAAGATGGTGGAGGAATAGGAGACCTGGATTTTGTCTGGTCCCAGAAATTCAGCTGGATAGGGATCAAACCATTCTGAACACCTACAAACTCGACAGGAGATCGAAGAAAAGAATAGCAACAACTCTCTGAACAGAAAAGCAACCACTTTCTGGAAGGTAGGATGTGTGGAGAAGTGAATCTGAGGGAATATTTGGGAGGATAGATGGTGGGGGAGGGGGCCTCCATTGGCCGCTTCTGGCAAGTGATAGAGCCTTGGAGCACAAAATCGGAACTTTTAAAAGTCTGCTCCACTGAGGGGCATAGCTCCAGTGGCTAAGAAGGGGATGGAACTCTCACTGGGACAGTATGGTCTCAGGACCCTCGGGGTCACAGAAAGACCGGGGGTGCCTGAGTGCAGCAGAGCTCCCAGGTATAGGAGCGGGGAAGCCAGCTGCAGAGATGGAGCCGAGGATTGGGCTCTCAGCTCGGGGTTGTCACGAACCGTGATCTGCGGCACAGTTGGGCCACTGCTCCTCCAGCAGGGACACACAAGCGGCAGATCCGGGGAGACTCCCCTTTCTCCCCCAGGAGGAGCGGCGCGGTAGCGCACCACAGGGATCTGCGGAGTTTGGAGACTCCACATGGGGTCGGGTTCCAGAGAAATGCTCGGTCACAGGCCGGGTGAGCACAGTGTGCACCCGGATCGGGGAGAAGGGAGTGATTGACCGCCTTTCTCTGGGGGCTCACTGAGGAGTGGGGCCCGGAGTTCTCGGCTCCTATGGGGCAGAGATTGGGAGGCCACCATTTTCACTCTTGTCCTCCCAGGCACTTCGGGAAGCTTGCAGGAAACAAATGCTACCAGAGAGCAAACTCGAGCAGATTACTTATCCCAGACTGGCAAGGGTGGGGCACTTCCACCACCGGCAAAGACATTTGAGAACCATGGCAACAGGCCCCTCCCCCAGAAGATCAGCGAGAGCAGCCCGCCAAGACCAAGTTTACCGATCAATGAGAACGGCAGAACTCCAGCACTAGGGGAATACTGCAGATAGAATTCATGACTTTTTTACTATGATTCTTTAGCCTTTCAAAGTTAATTTTTTAACTGTCTTTTTAAAAAATTTCTCTTTTTCCTTTTTTCAAACAACATCCTTATAATCCCTTTTTTAAAACAAATATTTTTTATTTTTCATTTTTAGAGTCATATTCTATCCCTTCATAGTAGTTACCCTTATTTTTGGTATATATATAAGTTGTTCTCTCTTTAAAATTTTGAGATACAGTTTCTTCTAACAGACCAAAATATACCCTAAATCTCTAGTGTATGGCTTTGTTCTAGTCTCCTGCCTGATCACATTCTCCCCCCCCTTTTTTAAATCCTCTTCTTTCTTTTTTCAACCAACTTCTTCTCTTATCAATTCCTCTTATAAAATCTTTTATAATTTTCATATTTACACTCATACCCCATCCCTTCATAGTATTAATCCTTATTTTTATACATATATAAGTTTTTCTTTCATTAAAATTTTGGGAGGCACTTTCTTCTAACAGAGCAAAACACTCCCAAAATGTAATGTGTGGCACTGATCTATGCACCATCCTGATCATATTTGATCATATTCTGTTTTTGTTTTCTTTTGTTTTTCTTTCTTTTTATCTTTATCTTTTTTTTTTTTTCCCTTCCCTTTCTTTTCCCCTGGTTTCAGGTCTTTTCTGATCTATTCATTTTATATTTTCTGGGGACATTTTTACCCCGTTAGCATTTTTTTCTCTCATTCATCTATTCTCCTCTGGACAAAATGAAAAGATGGAAAAAATCACCTCAACAGAAAGAACAAGAGACAGTGCTGACTGCCAGGGACCTAATCAATATGGACATTAGTATGACATCAGAACTAGAGTTCAGAATGATGATTTTCAAGATACTAGCTGTGCTTGAAAAAAACATGGAAGATAGAGAAACCCATTCTGGAGAAATAAAAGAACTAAAATCTAACCAAGTCGAAATCAAAAAGGCTTTTAATGAGGTGATCAAAAATGGAGTCTCTAAGCGCTACGATAAATGAGGCAGATGAGAGAATTAGTGATATAGAAGAACAAATGATGGAAAATAAAGAAGCTGAGAAAAAGATAAACTACTGCATCACGAGGGCAGAATTCGAGAGATAAGTGATACCATAAGATGAAACAACATTAGAATAATTGGGATCCCAAAAGAAGAAGAAAGAGAGAGAGGGGCAAATTAGAGCAGAGAACTTCCCTAATTTGGGGAAGGAAAAAGGCATCAAAATGCAGGAGGCACAGAGAACCCCTCTCAAAATCAATAAAAATAGGTCAACACCCCGACATCTAATAGAAAAACTTAGGAGTCTCAGAGACAAAGAGAAAATCCTGAAAGCAGCTCGGGACAAGAGATCTGTAACCTACAATGGTTGAAACATTAGATTGGCAAGAGACCTATCCATAGAGACCTGGCAGGCCAGAAAGGACAGGCATGATATATTCAGAGCACTAAATGAGAAAAATATGCAGCCAAGAATACTATATCCACCTAAGCTGCCATTGAAAATAGAGGAGAGGTAAAAAGCTTCCAGGACAAACAAAAACTAAAGGAATTAGCAAACACAAAACCAGCCCTACAAAAATATTGAAAGGGGTCCGAGAGAGCCTAAAAGCAACATAGACCGGAAAGGAACACAGACAATTACAGTAACAGTCACCTTACAGGCAATACAATGGCACTAAATTCATATCTTTCAATAGTTACCCTGAATGTAAATGGGCTAAATGCCCTAATCAAAAGACGCAGGCTATCAGATTGGATAAAAAAAAAAAAAAAAAACAAAACAAGACCCATCAATATGCTGTCTACAGGAGGCTTATTTTAGACGCAAACGCCACCAGACAGAATGTGATGGGTGGAGAACCACTTGTCATGCTAGTGGACATGAGAAGGTGGAGTAGCCATCCTTATATCAGACATACTAGATAGTAAACCAGAGTATAATAATGATAAAGAAGGACAGTATATCATAATAAAGGGGTCTAGGCCACAAAATATTTAACAATTTTAAATATTGATGCCCCTAACTTGGGAACACCCAAATATATAAACCAATTAATAACAAAATTAAAGAAAAACTTTGAAAATAATGCAATAATTGGAAGGGACTTTAACACCCCAATCACAGCAATGCCCAGATCATCTAAGCAGACCACCAAGGAAACAGGGCTTTGCATGTCATACTGGACCAGATGGCCTTAACAGAAATGTTGAGAGCACTTCACCCTAAAACAATTAGTAGTAGTAGTAGTAGTAGTTCAGCTGCTGAGCTAGGTCAGACAGCTTTTGGTCTGAGGGCATGTGTTCCAAGGACTGGCACTGTGTCCAATGATGAGGCGAGTCCATCTCCCAGTACTTACTTGTTTCATAAAACTCCGTCTGTGCCAGGAGACTGGAGTCATTGTACACATTTTGCACATCTGACCAGATGGATGTTCAATCATTCATGGTCCCTGTGCTGAGCTGGGTTGGAGGGCTCCAAAGTAGTAGGGTGCTCAGTGCACCGTCAGGATGTGGACTCAGCTTTCCTGTGCTGAGCCGTGTTCTGAACCCAGAGGGGTGGGGCCCAGGTGGCGGAGAATCCTTGGTGCTCTGATTTCCAGTGTTCCGCTCCCATATGAGAAATGGGAATGTGCCCCTGAGTAGCCAGGCCATACTCACAGTGTGAAACTGGTCTAGGAGTTGCCAGGTGCATGGCAGGAGGTGTGGGCAGGTGGCTTGCCATGGGCAGGGACAGAGAAGTGGGCAGAGAATTTGAGGAATAGCAGGAAGAGCTGTGGATAAGGGCCATTTCTCTCTGTAGTGCAGCTTCAGTCTTTGTGAGGCTTTTATAACAGCCCTGGGGCATCACAATGCCTTCTTGTGATGTCACAACTATGTCCTGGCCAATCACCAGGACATTCTCAGGCTGTCCCCATTCGGGTGGCCAGTCACCAGGAAGCTCAGATTGCCAACGATCTATGGATTTCTCAGTGTCCCTGCTGACATCATTGTCTGGAAGCCATGTTTTAAAAGAAAGCAGATTAACTTTCCTTCAAGATGAAAAAATCATATTTGGGATGTATTCCTAGTGAAGTTCATGGTGAGGGAGAAAGGACTTCACCAGTAGAAAGCTAAATGTGTCACTCATTGTCACCATTCACTAAAACGCAGAAACCGATATTAATGAAGACATGGGCCATTAAGACCTCAGGAAACGTCACACTTCAGGGGTAAGTCGATAACATGGCAGTCGAGTAGATGCTACTCTCCCTTCTTCCATCAAAGCTTAAGTAAAAGTGTAGAAAATGGTAGATAGTATGTTTGGTATATCTTTGCACAATAAACCTAAAACTAGAAAGGATAAAGCTTTGTCAGAAGTCATTACCTGCTTGACAAAACAACATTCAGCTCTCATAGAAGGGGGGTGACAAAATCCAGCCTGTCAGGAAGTTCACAGTCTTCATGTCCAGAATCCAACGAGAAAGATCAAGCAGGAGGAGTTAAGATTTATCTCCTCCCTCGAATACAGCTACAGTGTTATCAGATCGTTCTGAACACCGAGGACATCAATCAAGTATCTGAGAAAACAAGTGCTGCAGGTCTACAAGTAGAAAAGTGACCACCATTTGTAAGGTAGGAGGTGTGGAGACGTGAATCTGGTGTGACATAGCTGAGGATACAGGGGAGGGGAGGGGGGCTTGAGGAGGATACAGCAAAGTTTTTTAAGCAGCGGAGCACAAAATGGTAACATTTAGAAGTTTGCTCTTTTGGGGGTGTTCCTTCCTTAAAGGTGTTTAGTTGGGGAAGCCAGGTGGAATCCTGGGTGTGACAGAGTGGTCTCAGGATCCCTGGAGTCTCATGAAAATGGCAGGTGCCTGAGTGTGACAGAGTTCCCAAACTTCTAAAAGTTAAAAATAGAGCTACCTTACGACCCAGCTTTAGGAACGGGAACCCTGCCTGAGAACAGTGAGTCTAGCTGCCAGCTTTCTGCTTTGTATTGCCATAAACTGCTAACCGATTCATGGTTGTGCGATTGCTTTCCTGACATAGGGTGGCAAAAGGCAGCAGCATGGGAGATCCTCCACAAGAGGAACCACATGAATCCATGCTGAACATTTGGAGTTTTGGAACTCAGTCCCATGCCTGAGCTAAAAACGCTTGGACACAGGCAGGGTGAACATATGATTTTGACGGTAACCGGGGAAACAGAGAGATGGATTACAAAGAATGAGAGTTGGACTTCTTCTTTGCTGATTTGGATGCCTTATATTTCTTTTTGTTGTCTGATTGCTGAGGCTAGGACTTCCTGTACTATGTTGAACAGCAGTGGTGAGAGTGGACATGCCTGCCGTGTTCTTGCACATAGGGGAAAATCTCTGTTTTTCCCTTTTGAGGGTGACATTTACTTTGGGTCTTTCCTATATGGCCTTTATGATGTTATGCTCCACCTCTCTCTACATGGTGGAGTTTTTTTTTTTTTTTTCATGAAACGATGCTGTATTTTGTGGAATGCTTTTTCTGCATCTATTGAGAGGGTCCTGTGGTTCTTGTCCTTTCTTTTTTATGTGGTGTTTCATATTGATTTGCAGAGGTTGAACCACCCTTGCAGCCCAGGAATAAATCCCACTTGGTCGTGGTAAATAATCCTTTATCTGTGTTGGATCCTATTGGCAGTATCTTGGTGAGAATATATGCATCCTTGTTCAACAGGGATACTGGTCTGTAATTCTCCTTTTAATGGTGGTCCTTGTCTGGTTTTGGGATCAAGGTAATGCTGGCCTCATAGAATGAGTCTGGTATTTTCCTTCCATTTCTATTTTTTGTAATAGTTTCAGAAATATAGGTATTAATTCTTCTTTAACTGTTTGGTAGAATTCCCCTAGGAAGCCATCTGGCCCTGGACACTTGTGTGTTAGGAGATTTTTGATTATTAATTGAATACTTTTTACTGGTTTGGGGTCTGTTCAGGTTTTCTATAACTTCCTAATTCAGTTTTGGTAGTTTATGTTTCTAGGAATGTATCCATTTCTTCCAGATTGCCCAATTTGTTGAGATAGAATTGGTCATATTTTCTTATATCTGTTTGCATTTATTGGGTGTTCATTGTGAGCTCTCCTCTTTCATTCAGGTGTTTACTTATTTGGGTCCTTTCCCTTTCCTTTTGATAAGTCTTACTTGAGCTTTAGCAATCTTATTAATTCTTTCAAAGAACCAGCTCCTAATTTCATTGATCTGTTCTACTGTTTTTTTTTGTTTTGTTTTGTTTTGTTTTAATTTCTTTATCATTGATTTCTGCTCTAATCTTTATTATTTCTCATTTCCTGCTGGATTTAGACTTTATTATTTTTTTTTCTCCATGTACTCTAGGTGTAAGCTTAGGTTGTGCATTTGATACTTTCCTTGTTTCTTGAGGGTGGCCTGTATTGCTATATACTTCCCTCAAAGCACTGTCATTGCTGCATCCCAATTATTCTCGACTGTCATGTTTTCATTTCCATTTTCTTCCATATTTCCATTTTCTCCCATGTATTTTTTTAAATTCTTTATGTGCGTTTGACCCATTAATTCTGCAGTAGGACGTTTTTAACCTCCATGTGTTTGTGGTCCTTCTATTTTTTCTTGTGTTTGATTTCAAGTTTCATCACCTTGTGGTCTGAAAATATGCATGGCATGATCTCAAACTTTTTCAAGAAGTTGAAGCCTGACTTATGACCAAGTATGTAATCCATTCTGGAGAATGTTCCATGTGTACACAAGAAGAATGTAATTTCTGCTGCTTTAGGATGAAATGCTCTGAATATATCTATTAAGTGCAGCTGGTCCAGTGTGTCATTCAAAGCCCTTGTATCCTTGGTTATCTTCTGCTTAGATAATTCATCCTTTGCTATGAGTAGAGTGTTAATGTCCACCACTATTATTGTATTATTATCAGTGAGTTTCTTTAAGGTGATTATTAATTACTTTATACATTTGACTGCTCCTAAGTTATGGGCATCAATATTTACATTTGTTAGATCGTCTGGTTGGATGACCCTTTTATGATGATATATTGTCCTTCTACATATCTTTTAATCTTTGTTTTAAAATCTGTTTCTTCTGGCATAAGATTTCAGCTTTCTTTTGATGTCCATTAGCATGATAATTGGTTCTCACCCCCTCATTTTTAAATCTAGAGGTGTCTTTGTATGTAAAATGAATCTCTTATAGGCAGTATATTGATGAGTCTTTTTTTTTTTTTTTTGTATAACATTTTTTTAATGCAATCTGACACCTTCTGTCTTTTGATTGGACCATTTTATTCATTTATATTTATAGTAATTATTGAAAAATATGAATTTAATGCCATCGTGTTACTTGTAATGTTGATGTACCTGTGGATTTTCTCTGTTCCTTTCTGGTCTTTGTTATTTTCGGCATCTCTTTCTGGTCTATGTGTCCCCTTTAATATTTCTTGCAGGACTGGGTTGGTGTACATGAATTCCTTTAATTTTGTTTATCTTTAAAACAGCCTAGCTGGATATAGTATTGTTGGCTGCATATTTTTCCAACATAGCACATTGAATATGCCAGTCCTTTCTGCCCTACCAGGTCTCTGTGGACAGCTCTGCTACCAGCCTTATCTGTCAACCTTTGTAGTTTCAGAACATCTTGTCCCAAGCTGCTTTTAGGATTTTCTCTTTATCTTTGAAATTTGCAAATTTCACTATAGTATGTCCTGGTGTTGACTTCTTTTTGTTGATTTTGAGGGGAGTTCTCTGTGCCTCTAGGCTTGAATGCCTGTTTCTTTTCTTGCTTTAAGGAAGTTCTGAACTTTAATTTGTTCGAATAAACCTTCTGCCCCCTTTGCCTACTCCTCTTCTGGGACTCCTGCAATACAGATATTATTTCACTTATGGAGTTGCTGAGTTCCCTATGTCTACCTTCATGATCTAATAGTTCTCTTTCCTATTTCAGTCATGATAGTACGCATGTTCAGCTTCCTTATTTTGCATAACTTTGTCTTCTGTATCACTGATTTCCTCTTCTGTTTCATTCATCCTCATTTTTATGGCCTGCACATGAGACTGCATCTCAGTAATAGCATTTTTATTTTCGGCCTGACTAGATTTTAGAATTTATGTCTACAGTCAGGGATTCTCTTGCGTCTTCTATGCTTTTTTCAAATCCAGCTAGTATTTTTGTAATCTTGGTTTGGAGTTCTAGTTCAGATATCTTATATCTGTATTGACTAAATCTGTGGCTACGAGTACTACCTCCTTCCTCTTGTGTTAAATTCCTCCATTTCCTCAAATTCACAACCTAAACTTATATCTAAAGGACATAGAAAAGGAACAGCACATAAAGCCTATAGCAAGCAGAAGAAGGGAAAGGTTTGGATCACAGATATATGGTATAGAGAAAAAGAAAACAAAATAGTAGAACAGATCAGTGAAACTAAGCTGGTTCTTTCAAAGAATTAATAAAACAGATAAACACCAAGGCAGAATTCTCAAAATGAAAGAGAAAGGAATCAAATAAGCAAAATCATGAATGAAAGAGGAGAGATCACAAACACCACCACAGAAACACAAACAATTTTAAGAGAATGTTATGAACATTTATATGCCAAGAAACTGGTCAATCTGGAAGAAATCAATAAATCCTTAGAAACATGCATACTGTCAAGACTGAAATAGGGAGAAATAGGCAATTTGAACAGATCCAAAACCCACAAAGAAGTTGATTCAGTAATCAGAAATGTCCCAAAAAACAAAAGTCAAGGGCCAAATGGCTTCCTAGGGGAATTCTACCAGACATAGAATAAGTTAATACCTTATTCTTCTCAAACTGTTCCAAAAAGTAGACACAGAAGGAAAACTTCCAAATTCATTCTATGAGTGCAGCATTACCCTGACACCAAAACTAATAGACTAAACTAAAAAAAGAACAGGTCATTACCCCTGATGACTATGCATGCAGATATTCTCAATAAGATACTAGCAAATCAAACCCAACAGTCCATTAAAAGAATTATTCACCATGGGCAAGTGAGACTTATTCCTGGGCTGCAAGGGTGGTCAATATTTAGAAATCTATCGAAGTGATACAGCAAATTAATAAAAGAAAGGGTAAGAACCATATGATCCTTTCAGTAGGTGCAGAAAACAAAACAAAACAAAACATTTGAAAAAGTAAAGCATCCATTCTATGTAAAAGCCTTCAACAAAGTTGGGATAGATGGAACAAAAGTCAACACAGCAAAAGCCATATATAAAGACCCATGGCCAATATCATCCCCAGAATGGGGAAACTGAGAGCTTTTCCATTACAGTCAGGAATAAGACAGGGAAGTCCACTGTCACCAATATTATTTAACATAGTACTGGAGATCCTAGACTTAACAATCAGGCAACAAAAAGAAAATTACAAAATATAATACAAAACATCCAAATTGGCAAGAAACATGTTCAACTTTCAGTATATGCAGATGACATGATAGTCTATGTATAAAACTTAAAAGGCCCTACCATCAAATTTCTGGGCTGATAAATATATTCAGCAGTGTTGCCAGTTATAAAACCAATATACAGAAATCTGTTGCATTTCCAGTAATGAAGCAGCAGAAAAAGAAATCAAGGAATCAGTCTCATTTACAATAGCACCAAACCCAAGATACCTGGGAATAAACCTAACCAAAGAGGTAGAGATTTCTACACTGAAAACTGTAGAACACTTAAAGAAATTGAAGAGGACAAAAAGAAATGGAAAACCACTCCATGCTAAGGGATTGGAAGAATATTGTTAAACTGTCTATACTATCATGACCAATCTACACATTCACTGCAGTCCCTTTCAAAAATGAGCAGCATTTTTCACAGAACTAGAACAAGTAATCCTAAAATTTGTATAGAACCACAAAAGACTCTGACAGCCAAAATCATTCTGAAAGAGAAAAACAAAACTGGAAGAATCACGTTTCCAGATTTTAAGCTCTATTACAAAGCTGTAGTCATTGAGATAGTATTGTACTGGTGCTTAAACAGACACATAGATCAAAGGAACAGAATAGAGAACCAAAAAATGGACCCTGGACCAATTTTCAACACATCGTGAAAAAAAATCTGGTGGAAAAAGAAGACAGTCTCTTCCACAAATGATGTTGGGACAACTTGATTGCATGATGGCAGAAGGATGAAACTGGACCATTTTCCTAAACCATAAGCCCTAATTAATAAAACTGTTCTCTATTCAAACTAGGACAATTTTAATAGAACTTTCCTTTCCAGAAACAATAATAAAGAAAACAAGGTACAGAGTACAGATCCTTTGTCTCTTTGGTTAGATTTATTCCTAGGTATCTTATGGTTTTGGGTGCAATTGTAAATGGGATCGACTCCTTAATTTCTCTTTCTTCTGTCTTGTTGTTGGTGTATAGGAATGCCACTGACTTCTGTGCATTGATTTTATATCCTGCCACTTGACTGAATTCCTGTATGAGTTCTAGCAGTTTTGGGGTGGAGTCTTTGGGATTTTCCACATAAACTATCATATCATCTGCAAAGAGTGAGAGTTTGACTTCTTCTTTGCCAAGTTGGATGCCTTTGATTTCTTTTTGTTGTCTGATTGCTGTGGCTAGGACTTCCAATACTATGTTGAATAGCAGTGGTGAGAGTGGACATCCCTGCCGCGTTCCTGACCTGAGGGGGAAAGCTCTCAGTTTTTCCCCATTGAGAATGATATTCGCTGTAGGTTTTTCATAGATGGCTTTTATGATATTGAGGTATGTACCCTCGATCCCTATACTCCGAAGAGTTTTGATCAATAAAGGATGCTGTACTTTGTCAAATGCTTTTTCTGCATCTATTGAGAGGATCATATGATTCTTGTTCTTTCTTTTATTAATGTATTGTATCACATTGATTGATTTGCAGATGTTGAACCAACCTTGCAGCCCAGGGATAAATCCCACTTGGTCATGGTGAAGAATCCTTTTAATGTACTGTTGGATCCTATTGGCTAGTATTTTGGTGAGAATTTTTGCATCCATGTTCATCAGGGATATTGGTCTGTAGTTCTCATTTTTGATGGGGTCTTTGTCTGGTTTTGAGATTAAGATAATGCTGGCCTCATAAAATGAGTTTGGAAGTTTTCCTTCCATTTCTATTTTTTGGAACATTTTCAGAAGAATAGATATTAATTCTTCTTGAAATGTTTGGTAGAATTCCCCTGGGAAGCCATCTGGCCCTGGGCTTTTGTTTTTTGGGAGATTTTTGATGACTGCTTCAATTTCCTTAGTAGTTATAAGTCTGTTCAGGTTTTCTACTTCATCCTGGTTCAGTTTTTGTAGTTGATACATCTCTAGGAATGCCTCCATTTCTTCCAGGTTATCTAATTTGCTGGCATAGAGTTGCTCATAATATGTTCTTATAATTGTTTGTATTTCTTTGGTGTTGGTTGTGATCTCTCCTCTTTCATTCATGATTTTGTTGATTTGGGTCATTTCTCTTTTCTTTTTGATAAGTCTGGCCAGGGGTTTATCAATCTTGTTAATTCTTTCAAAGAACCAGCTCCTAGTTTCGTTGATCTGTTCTACTGTTCTTTTAGTTTCTATTTCATTGATTTCTGCTCTGGTCTTTATGATTTCTCTTCTCCTGCTGAGTTTAGGCTGTCTTTGCTGTTCTTTCTCCAGCTCCTCTAGGTGTAGGGTTAGGTTGTGTACTTGAGACCTTTCTTGTTTCTTGAGAAAGGCTTGTATTGCTATATACTTTCCTCTTAGGACTGCCTTTGCTGCATCCCAAAGATTTTGAAAAGTTGTGTTTTCATTTTCATTGGTTTCCATGTATTTTTTTAATTCTTCTTTAATTTCCTGGTTGACCCATTCATTCTTCAGTAGGATGCTCTTTAGCCTCCATGTATTTGAGTTCTTTCCAACTTTCCTCTTATGATTGAGTTCTAGTTTCAAAGCATTGTGGTCTGAAAATAGGCAGGGAATGATCCCAATCTTTTGGTACCAGTTGAGACCTGATTTATGACCTAGGATGTGATCTATTCTGGAGAATGTTCCATGGGCACTAGAGAAGAATGTGTATTCTGTTGCTTTGGGGTGGAATGTTCTGAATATGTCTGTGAAGTCCATTTGGTCCAGTGTGTCATTTAAAGTCTGTATTTCCTTGTTGGTCTTTTGCTTAGACGATCTGTTCATTTCAGCAAGGGGGGTCTTAAAGTCCCCCACTATTATTGCATTGTTGTCGATGTGTTTCTTTGCTTTTGTTATTAATTGCCTTATATAATTGGCTGCTCCCATGTTAGGGGCATAGATATTTACAATTGTTAGATCTTCTTGTTGGATAGATCCTTTAAGTAGGATAAAATGTCCTTCCTCATCTCTTATTACAGTCTTTGGTTTAAAATCTAATTTGTCTGATATAAGGATTGCCACCCCAGCTTTCTTTTGGTGTCCATTAGCATGGTAAATGGTTTTCCACCCCCTCACCTTCAATCTGGGCGTGTCTTTGGGTCTAAAATGAGTCTCTTGCAGACAACATATCCATGGGTCTTGTTTTTTAATCCAATCTGATAGCCTGTGTCTTTTGATTGGGGCATTTAGCCTATTTACATTCAGGGTAACTATTGAAAGATAGGAATTTAGTGCCATTGTATTGCCTGTAAGGTGACTGTTACCGTATATTGTCTGTGTTCCTTTCTGGTCTATGTTGCTTTTAGGCTCTCTCTTTGCTTAGAGGACCCCTTTCAAGATTTCCTGTAGGGCTGGTTTTGTGTTTGCAAATTCCTTATTTTTTGTTTATCCTGGAAGCTTTTTATCTCTCCTTCAATTTTCAATGACAGCCTAGCTGGATATAGTATTCTTGGCTGCATATTTTTCTCATTTAGTGCTCTGAATATATCCTGCCAGTCCTTTCTGGCCTGCCAGGTCTCTGTGGATAGGTCTGTTGCCAATCTAATGTTTCTATCCTTGTAGGTTACATATCTCTTCTCCCGAGCTGCTTTCAGGATTTTCTCTTTGTCTATGAGACTTGTAAGTTTTACTATTAGATGTCAGGGTGTGGACCTATTTTTATTGATTTTGAGAGGGGTTCTCTGTGGTTCCTGGATTTTCATGCCTGTTTCCTTCCCCAAATTAGGGAAATTCTCTGCTATAATTTGCTCCATTATACCTTCTGCCCTTCTCTCTCTTTCTTCTTCTTCTGGGATCCCAATTATTCTAATGTTGTTTCGTCTTATGGTATCGCTTATCTCTCGAATTCTGCCCTCGTGATCCAGGACTTGTTTATCTCTCTTTTCTCAGCTTCTTTATTTTCCATCATTTCATCTTCTATATTACTGATGCTCTCTTCTGCCTCATTTATTCTAGCAGTTAGCACCCCCATTTTTGATTGTACCTCATTAATAGCCTTTTTGATTTCTACTTGGTTGGATTTTAGTTCTTTTACTTCTCCAGAAAGGGTTTCTCTAATAACTTCCATATTTTTTTCAAGCCCGGCTAGTATCTTTAAAGTGATGATTCTGAACTCTAGATCTGACATCGTACTAATGTCCATATTCAGTAGGTCCCTGGCAGTCGGTACTACCTCTTGTTCTTTTTGTTGAGGTGATTTTTTCCATCTTGTCATTTTGTGCAGAGGAGAATAGATTAATGAGAGAA
>NW_023270212.1:0-11600 GCF_011800145.1 Mirounga leonina
CTATTTTTTTTAAATTTTATGATGTTATGTTAGTCACCATACAATACATCATTAGTTTTTGATGTAGTGATCCACGATCCATTGTTTTCGTATAACACCCTGTGCTCCATGCAGTACGTGCCCTCCTTAATACCCATCACCAGGCTAACCAATCCCCCCTCCCCCCTCCCCTCTAAAACCCTGTTTGTTTCTCAGGTCCATAGTCTCTCATGGTTCATCTCTCCCTCCAATTCCCCCGGGCCATTTTTCCCTTCCTTCTCCTAATGTCCTCCATGCTATTCCTTATGTTCCACAAATAAGTGAAACCATATGATAATTGACTTTCTCTGCTTGACTTGTTTCACTTAGCATAATCTCCTCCAGTCCCATCCATGTTGATGTAAAAGTTGGGTATTCATCTTTTTTGATGGCTGAGTAATATTCCATTGTATATATGGACCACATCTTCTTTATCCATTCATCTGTTGAAGGGCATCTCGGCTCTTTCGACAGTTTGGCTATTGCGGACATTGCTGCTATGAACATTGGGGTGCATATGGCCCTTCTTCTCACTACATCTGTGTCTTTGGGGTAAATACCCAGTAGTGCCATTGCTGGGTCATAGGGGAGCTCTATTTTAAATTTTTGAGGAACCTCCACACTGATTTCCAAAGTGGCTGTACCAACTTGCATTCCCACCAACAGTGTAAGAGGGTTCCCCTTTCTCCACAACCTCTCCAACATTTGTTGTTTCTTTCCCTGTCCATTTTGGCCATTCTAACTGGTGGAAGGTGGTATCTCAAGATCTCCCTATTTTTAAATTAGATTGCTTGTGGGTTTTTTGGTTTTGTTTTGTTTCTGTTTTTTTTTCTTGTTTTTTTCTTTTCCCGATTGTTTTGTTTTGTTTTGCTGTTGAGTTGCATGAGTGATATTAACCCCTTATCAGATATATGATTTGCAAATGTTTTCCCATACAGTAGGTTGCCTTTTTATTTTGTTGATGGTTTCCTTGCTGATGTCATCCCACACTTTTTTTAATTGTTTTTACTTTTGGTATCAGGTTAAAAATCACTACCAAGACCTATATCAAGTGGCTTTTCCCTGTGTTTTCTGTTAAGAGTTTTAGGGTTTCAGGTCTTATATTCAATTCTTGAATGCTTTTGGAGTTAATTTTTTGTGTAGTGTAAGATAGTGGTGTGGTTTCATTGTTCTGCATGTGACTGTCCACTTTTCCCAGCCTTGTTGTTTAAAGAGACTGTTCTTTCCCCCTTGTATATTCTTGGCTCCTTGGTCATAAGGTACTGTACCTTAGATGTGTGGGTTTCCTTCTGGGCTCTCTCTTTTGTTCTGGTGCTCTGTGTGTGTCTGTTTTTTTGCCAACACTAGATTGTCTTGAATACTCTAGCTTTGCAATAATCTGAAATCAGTGAGTGTGATGCCTTTAGCGTTGTTCTTCTTTCTCTAGATGGCTCTGGCTACTCAGAGTCTTCTGTGGCTTCATACAAGTTTTTGGATCCTTTGTTGTATTTCTGTGAAAAATAGAATTACAATTTTGATAAGAATTGCATTGAATCTGTAGATGGTTTGGGGAAGTGTGGAGAATTTAACACTATGATTTCTTCTAATCCAAGAGCATGGAGTATCTTTCCATTTCCATGTGTTGTCTTCGTTTTCTTTCCTTAACATCTTGTAGTTTTCAGTATAAGCTTTCACGTCTTGGTGAAGTTTCTTTCTGGGTCTTTTATTCTTTTTGATGCAACTTCACGTGGGATGATCTTCCCAATTTCTTTTTCTGATAGTTCATTATTAGTGTATAGACATGCAACAGATTTTTGTATATTGATATTGGATCCTGTACCTTTATTGAATTCAGTCGTTAGTTCGAACAATTTTTCTGTGGAGTCTTTAAGGTTTTCCTTATATACTCTGCCTGTCATCTGCAAATAGTGAAAGGTTTACTTTTTCCTTTCCAATTTAGATGCCTTGTTTATTTTTGTTGCATAATTGCTCTGCCTAGGTTTTCCGATACTATGTTGAATGAAAGTGGCGAGGAAAGACCAGACAAGTTCCTAATGTAGAGGATCTTAGAGGAAATAGTAACAGCTGAAACTTTTCTCTATTGGATGTGATGTTATCTGTGGGCTTGTCCTGTATGGCCTTTATCATGTTGAGGTATGTTCCCGCTTCACTCACTCTGTTGAGAATATTGACCGTCAATGGATATTGAGTTTTTTCAAATGCTTTTTGTGCATCTCTCAAGATGGTAGCATGATTTTTATTCTTCGGTTTGTTAACGTGATGGATCACTTGGGTTGATGTGCACGTGTGAACCCTCCTTGCATTCCTGGAACAAATCCCAGGATCATAGCATATGATCCTTTCAGCATATTGGTGAACTCGGTTTGCGAGTATTTTGTTGAACATTTTTGCCTCTGTGTTCATCATGGATATTGGCCTGTAATTTTATTTTCTTGGGGTGTCCTTGTCTGGATTTGGTATCAGGATAATGTTGGACTCAGGAAATGATTTTGGAAGCTTTCTCTTCTGTTTTTTGGAAATGTTTGAGAAGGATTGGTATGAATTCTTCCCTGAATGGAAGAATTCACCAGTAAAGGCATCTGGTCCTGGAACTTGGTTTTTGGGAGGTTGTAAATTGCTGATATGACGAGCATTGGGTGCTTTATGGAAGTGTTGAATCACTGAATTCCATTCCTGAAATTAATACTGTACTCTGTATGTCACTAGTTCGAATTTATTTATTTATTATTTTTAAGATTTTCTTTTCTTTTCTTTTCTTTTTTTTTTTTTTAAGACTTTATTTATTTGACAGAAAGAGACACAACAAGAGAGGGAACACCAGCAGGGGGATTAGGGGAGTGAGAAGCAGGTTTTCCGCTGAGCAGGGAGCCTCATGAGGGGTTCGATCCGAGGACTCTGGATGATGACCTGAGCCGAAGGCAGACGCTTAATGACTGAGCCACCTAGGCGCCCCTAAGATTTTATTTTTATGAGAGAGAGAGGGACCATGGACAGCAGGAGGGGTAGAGGGAGAGGAGGAGAGAAAGAGTCTCAAGAAGACTCCATGCTGAGTTTGGAGCCTGGCCTGCGGCTCAGTCACATGCCCCTGAGACCATAGCATGAGCCGGAACCAAGAGTTGGATGCTCAACCGACTGAGCCATCAGGTGCCGCAAGGAACTAGAATTGAAATAAAAACTTATAACATAAATATGAATAAATAAAGCTCTGATTATTTGAGGTTGTCTAAATTGTTGCTGTGTACTCTTCACAATAGTTCCTTTGAGCCTTTGTTTTGGTGGTGTCCATTGTGATATGTTAGCCAATGAGAAATCATGGTTTTGAATAGCCTTGGTGTGACTGTTCTCAGCGAGAGCGAGGTGAGTGGCTTAGGGAAGGGGAGCAGGAGGGCCGTGTGATTGCTGACCAAGGGGGACCCCAGGCTGTGCCCCACGGATGCCCCTGCTCTGCAATAGCCATTGTTCCCTCCCACTTCTCACTTGTGTTCGTGGCGCCTGTCACAGGGGACCCGTCAATGCCCCACATCGTGGCCCCGGTGGTGCCCTTCAAAAAAACACCAAATGGAACAAATGGCATGGCCTGAAACCTGTTACATTTGCAAAATTCTAGTGAGAATCCTGTGTTCAGGAACCTCTGGTAATTTCCTAAGTTGGTACTTACTCTTGGTGTTAAAAAATGAAGGGGTACGCAGGTCTCAGTGCTTCACATGGTGATTTTCTGGTTGGGATTTACTTTGTGCTAGGGGAGGTCATAGAACGAGACAGAACATCTCTCTTTGCACGGTAGCCCAGTCCCACCCATAGCATCTGGCTGTGAGCTGTGGGTAGATCGTGTGCCCTGGGGTGAAATTGTGAGACCTGGAACAAGATCATCTCACCAGCAGGGGCCTGAAGCCAGTGTAGGGACACACCCCTGCAAGCTGCTTTGCATTGCTGGGGGGATTACAGAATGATCATTGATCCCTGTCCGCGTTCGAAAATGGCCAAGTCATTATTGTGAAATCTGAAAATCAGGCCCTCCTGAGAGAAGAGAACCCTTCACCAATGTTGGTGGGGCCCTGAAACCCTGCCACTCCATTCATGTCATCTTCCCTGAGTGCCTGCCCTGGGCAAGGCAAGGGCTTTGGGGGGAGGCCAATATAGATGCAGTCCCGGCGTCCAGGGGCCCAGGTTCCCATCAAGGCGTGTGGCCTGTCAACAAGTATGTGGTGAGCAGAACAGAGAGGGGAAGGCACTCCGTGCCATTTGAGGGGCTAGAGGAAGGTTTCCTGTGCCATTTGAGGGTGATGTCACTGACGCATGGCCCTCCTGTCCACCCCGCGGGGTACCAGATCGCCACCGCCTGGCCGGCAGTAGCCCCAGCACGTTCACCACTGTGGAGGTGGGTGCCATGGTGAGGCAGTTCATGGGCACCAAGCTGGCCCTGGAGTCGGCATACATCTTCAGGCTGCCGGCCAAGATGAGGCAGAGCTGGGCAAGCTGCTGTAGGCCCCCGTCGTCACCACTGAGAAGAGAGGTAAGACCCGAGGCCCAAGTCCACTGTCGTGGTGCTACAGGGAGGAGAGCTGGGCAGGAAACAGAGCCGGGAACTTGCATGGTCCACGACGTCCAGGTCAGGCCCTGTACCGTCGCGTGTCTACACAGCCTGACATTTATCAGCCAGGCAGGAATGTCCCCGGTTCAATGCTAGAGACTCGGCTCAGAAAGGTTGTGTAAATGGCCCAGGGTGGCTCTGAGTCACTGTGTTGGAGGGCAGCTCCCTGAAGCCAGGCACTTGGTCTCTGATGTTCAAAACCATGTGCCCAGCTGAGCAGGTGCTCATTAAAGTTTCCTGTGGAGCAATCATAGGGAGATCTGTCTTCATGGACCCCGCTTCTGTTGCAAACACTGGCGAGATGCTTACTGTACATTGTCTTGGTTTATCCTCACCAAAGCCTGGGGAACAAAGCTCTGTGAGCCCCAGTTCTACAGAAGAAGTGGGGGCCCAGACAGATTCAGTCATTTCCTGCTGTGGGGCAGTGATGTGAACACCCTTCATAGACCCCCCCCAACCCCCTTTTCCCACACCAATCTTCTGTGAGTTCCCATCTCGGCAAGCCCCTGACATGCCCTTCAGCCTCGCTGTGGAATCTGCCTCAGCAGGCTCCCTAACCAAGGCCACCCCAATTCCAGGTGTGGAGGTCAGGGCCAGACCCAGAGGTCTGAGGGAAGAGGACGACAGGAAGGCACTTGCACGCAGAGCCAACGGGTGCGCTCGGAGAGATGGCCTGTCCTACCTCCCATCTGGGAGTGCCTAGCGCCAGGCTCTGGAGCTGTGTGACCTTAGGCAAGGCCCTTCCCCTCTCTGTGCCCTGGCGCCCACCTGGTGGCCTCCCGGGAAGCACCCAAGGGCCAGCACCATCCACGTGTTGCCATGGCCTGGCTCAGAGTGTGAGCCAGTTTCCCCGCGTGTGATCACTCTAGGACAAGATCTAGAGCAGATGGTTTAAGTGAGGCAGGGGTTGAACCCAGAGTGCTTGAAAAACAATCTAAAGGGCTGATCTGAAACCTACCAAAGATAGAAGGCAAAAGAGGCCGGCGTGCACTGAGCTCTTGCCACCTTCTGGCCACCTTCCAGGCATTGCAGCCCATTGCTCTCTCTACTTCCACACATCAGGCCGAACCTGTCCTCTAGGGTTTTTGTGGAGGCTTCATTCCATGGGCTAGACTGATGAAAGCATTGGCCATTGGCCATTGATTGAACCTCCAGCGCCTCTCCCGTCCTCAGAAGTCATGGGTGGGACCAAAAGTTCCAACCCTCTGATCACAACGTTGGTTGTCCTGGTGACCAGCCCACATCCTCATTAACATGACAAGAGACACCTTTGTCACTCTGGACAAAGACGTGTATATGAGAAACAAGTTTTCTCATCTGAATGGCTAAATAGATATTCTTCTTACAAGTCACAACAGTGCAAACATGGCTCCAGTCTCTGCTTCTGTGCTCACAGGACGCCCTCCCAGCGGTGTGTCCAAATTTCTCTCCTCTTCTAAGGATGTTTGGATCGCCTTATTGCCTCACTATTTGTCAAATGATTGCTGGATCCTAAATTGCTTCTCAAAATATGCTTTTCTTCATGTTCAGCAACGGATCATGTGGAACACTTGGGCTCCCCATGTGAATTAGCTATTATAATACCTTGCTCATGTTCATCTGTCCAGAGTTTGCAGTTACATTTACAAGCAGCTTTGCTGTTAGTGACCCTCAAGGTTGAAGGTAGTCCTCTTGACTTTAGGTGTCATTGAAAAGACCCCTCGATGCTTTGTTTTGGGGTTTTGGGGGCATCGGTAGGTTTAGCTTGTATTTGTAGGACCCAGGTCTCTATACATGCATTTATGTCAGGTAGATTTCTAGAAGTGTAATTGTTGGGTTAAAAGGCAAGTGCATTGAAAACCTTGATAAATAAAACCAAATTGCCCTCCAAAAAAGAAACCAGTCCCTGGATTAGGGTGCTTCCTACTGCACTGTGACTTGCTCTTAACTGCAAGGTCTGCAAAACCCTGTGTCCATATAAGCTGGCATCCACAGGTACCAGGGGTTAGAACACCAACGTATCTTTTTGGAGGACACAGTTCAACCCACAACAGAGCAGTTTTCGTACAACAAAGCTGTGGCCTCTACTCTGAGACCAGGACAGCATTTCCTAAGATGCTGGTGGCATTCTATAGACAGCGGCTGTGTAGGCATCACTGAGAATTCAGCGTGCATCCATCTCTGGACAAGCTTCACCGCCCTGCTGCAGCCAGGGGTCATGGGCGTGCCCTTTGTCCATCTGTCTGGTCATCGCTTGAGAGGTTCTTGTCCTTATTTGCAGAGTATTCCAGAGGAGACCCGGGACCCAGAGCCCCTGGCCCCCTGGCCTGCACTCTGGCTGCTGCAGCCCTCCCCAGACTAATTAACCAACAGAAATTGACGGGAGGGAGAATGTGAGCTGGGCATCTCTGTGTGCATCCTGGTGTGGGTTCAATTCTGAGATTCAGGGCCTGGCTACCACCATTCATGTTCCACAGGGTGTCAAAATGTCAAATGAGCACCTGCCCTACCCTAGGCCCGCCCTTCATTGCCACCTGACATTGGAGGGACCACGGGGCTTCCAGCTTAGGTCTGAGTCAGGGCAGAATAGGGGTGATCTGGCATGCAGAGCACTCACTGCACGCCCCGCCCCCAGTGAGGCTGCCACAAACCTGGGTGGGAGATGCCCTGGAGGGCCAGAGGAGATGGGGCTCACCTCCAGGGGGCACAGCCACTGGGGTGGACAGGTCTCTGTGGCAGCCCAGGTGTGCACGGAGAGGGGTGGCCCATGGAGAGCTCCTGGGCTTTGGGGACTTGCACCCAGTGTGGCGATCAGGGGGGGCTTCACGGAGGAGGAGCCATTTGAGATAGGTTGTCAGGGAAAAGGGATTTCACCGAGGACACAAGGGAAGGTAAGATTTACAAGGGCCCAGCAAAGCTAAATGTTCAAGGAGTGGGAAGAGCGAGGTGTTCCCAGGCCAGCTGACCCCTGTCTCTTTCCACCTGTAGCTCCGAGAAACACCGGTGCTATGACGTCATCCTGACGGCCTACAACATCATCGGCGAGAGCCCAGTAGCGCGCCCGTGGAGGTGTTCGTCGGCGAGGCCGGTAAGCTCCGGGTGCCCCTGCCTTCTGGGAGGCCTGGCCTGGCGCTCTCGGGCTGAGCAGCGTGCCCATGTTGAGGAACATGGTGCCTGTGCGAGGCTAGGAGGCTCCAGCGTGGGTCAGCGTGGGGAGGGGTGTCGGAAGCGCCGGCGGGCACCTGCGGGGAACCCGGTGGCATCAGTGGTGTCAGCAGCGGCAGCAGTAGTGCTGGCCGTCAGTCGGAGTCAGCGTTCGGCAGCAGCGGAAGCTCCCGGCAGCAGAGGCAGCAGCCGTATGAGCAGCGGGTGGCGGCGTCGGTATGTGGCAGCGGGCGGCGGTGGAGGCAGGGGCGGCAGGAAGCGGTGGGGCGCAGGCAGCTGGGGCCGCAGGCAGGCAAGAGCCGGCAAACGGCAGGCAGGCGGCAACAGGAAGCGGCCACAGCGGTGTCAGGCGGCGGTGGCAGGAAGCGGCGGAAGACAGCGGAGGCAGGCGGCGGGGGAAGGTGGCAGGAGGAGGGAGGCTGCAGTGGCGGCCGGCAGTGCGGGCAGCCGGTTCCAGGTGCCAGCGGTAGGCAGGCGGAGGCGGCAGGTAGGAGGTAGCAGGTGCAGGCTGCAGTTAGCAGTGGCTGGCAGGCAGGCCACGGCAGGCAAGGGCCGCGGGTGGTGCCAGGACATAGCAGGCGGCGGGGGCAGGCAGTCGGCGGGGGCAGGCAGGCGGCAGACAGCAGCATTAGGCAGACGGCAGCTGTGGCAATTGGCAGGTGGCAGCGGTAGGCAGACGGTGCCGGCAGTGGTGGGGGTAGGCAGGCAGCGTTGGCATGCATCCTCGGGGTTAGGTAGCTGGGCCCGGTGAGCCAGGCTGCGGCAGCAGACGGCGGTGGCAGGCGGCGGCAGGATGCGGAGGCAGGCAGGCGGCCACGGATGCCGGCGGGCAGCAGGCGGCGGGCACACGCAAGGGCAGTGGGTGGCAGAAGGCAGGTGTCGGCGGCAGGCAGAGGTAAGCGGCAGCAGGGGGCGGCAGTGACAGACGACAGTGGTAGTACTGACTGGTGGTGGCAGCAGGCAGGCGGTGGCAGGCGGCGGTGGCAGGCAGCGGCAGGCAGGTGGTGGCAGTCGGTGGCAGGCGGCAGCGGGAAGCAGGAGAGGTGGCAGCGGTGACAGCACCAGCGGGTGGCGTCTGCGGCTGCAGCAGCTGCAGGTGCGGCAAGGGCTGCAAGGGCGCCAGCTTTGGGCAGCCCCGGGTCATTGGGCGGCAGTGTGTGGAAGCCTCAGCAGCAGGTGCCATTGGCTTCAGCCGGAGTCACCGGCGGGGGAAGCAGGCGCCGCGATAGGGGCGGGGTCAGCAGCAGGCGGGTCAGCGGCGGCAGCGTGAGTCAGCGTGGGGAGGGGCGCCGGAAGCGCCTGCGGCATAGTCGGGTTACGTGGCGGGGTCAGCGGCGTCAGCAGTAGTGCTGGCGTCAGTCGGCTTCAGCGTTGGGCAGCAGCGGAAGCTTCAGGCAGCAGAGGCAGCAGGAGTATCAGCAGCGGGTGGCGGCAGCGGTAGGTGCCGGGTTAGTGGGGGTCAGTATGTGGCAGCGGGACGCGGTGGAGGCAGTGGAGGCAGGGGGCAGCAGTAAGCAGTGGGGGCAGGGAGGCAGGTAGCGGCAGGCAAGTGTGGTGGGCGGCGGCGGTAGGTGATTGCAGGCGGCGGCAGGAAGCGGTGGCGGGCTTGGGTAAGAAGCGGCAGGCAGGCGGGCGGCGGCGGCAGGCAGGCAACGGCGGCGGGCGGTGGAAGGAGGTAGCAGGCGGCGGCGGCGGCAGGGGGCGGGGGCAGGCAGGCTGCGGCAGGCAGGTGGCAGACAGTTGCAGGTAGGCGGCAGCCCTGGGGGTACGCAGTAGCCGCAGGCCGCAACAGGCAGTGGCGGCAGGAAGCGGCGGCGGGCAGGTGGTGGGAGCAGGTAGTGGCGGCCGGCAGACCCCGGCTAGGGGCAGGCAGGGGGCTGCGGCGGCAAGAGGTGGCAGACGGGGGCAGGCAGTGGTAAGCGGCGGGAGGAAGCGACGGCAGGTGGCAGGGCCAGGCAGCAGCGTTAGGTATGCGGCAGCGGTAGGCATGTGGTGGCGGTGGGCTGCCGTGGCGGGTAGTGGTAAGTGGCAGCAGGCGGGGGTAGGCGGCGGTGGTAGGTAAGCAGCAGCAGGCCGTAGCGGGCTGCAGGCAGCAGGGGCCAGGCAGGAAGCGGCGGCTGATAGTCGCAGCCGGCCATAAGCGGTGGCAGAAAGCGGCGGCAGGCGGCAGGGGCAGGAGGCAGGGGGAGGCGGGCTGCAGCGGCGGCAGGCAGTGAGGGCAGCAGACGGCAGCGGCGTCAGGCGGCAGCGGCAGGCAGTGGGGGCAAGCGGGCTGCAGGGGGCAGCGGCAGCAGGTGGCGGCGGTAGGCAGGCAACATTGGCAGGCATCGTCGCGGTTAGGCAGCGGAGGCGGGTGGCAGTAGCCGCAGATGGCAACAGGCGGTGGTGGCAGGACGCAGTGGCAGGCGGATGGCGGGGACAGGTGGTGGCCGCCGGCAGCAGTGTTAGGAAGGCGGGAATTGCAGCTGTTGGGAGGCGGCAGTAGTAGGCATGCGGTGGTGGCTGGCTGTGGTGGCGGGCAGTGGTAAGCGGCAGCAGGCGGCGGTGGTAAGGAAGCGGCAGTGGGCTGTGGCGGGCAGCGGGCAGTGGGGGCAGACAGGCTGTAGCAGGCAACGTCGGCAGCGGGCTGCAAGCGGCCGCGGTAGGCAGGTGGTGGTGGTGGTGGCGGCAGGTGGCGGCGGTAGGCAGCGGTAAGCGGCGGCAGGGGGTGCGGGCAGGCAGGCGGAGGCAGGGGGACACAGGCAAGGACGGTGGGCGGCGGCAGGCAGGGCTGGCAGACAGGCGGTGGTGGTAGGTAGTAGCAGGCAGCCCCGGCAGGAAGCGAAGGCAGGCGGCAGTGGCAGCAGGTGGCAGCGCGGGCAGGCTGTGGTAAGCAGTGGCTGGCAGTCAGGCAGCCACAAGCAAGGGAGGCGGGCGGTGTGAGGAGGTAGCAGGCGGTGGCGGCAGGAAGCGGTGGGACGCAGGCAGCTGGGGCGGCAGGCAGGAAGCCCCGGCAAGCGTCAGGCAGGCGGCAACAGGAAGCGGCGGCAGCGGTGTCAGGCGGCACTGGCAGGAAGCGGCGGCAGACAGCGGAGGCAGGTGGCGGGGGAAGGTGGCAGGAGGAGGCAGGCTGCAGCGGAGGCAGGCAGTGGGGGCAGTGGGCTGCAGGCGCCAGCGGTAGGCAGGCAGTGGCGGCAGGTAAGAGGTAGCAGGTGCAGGCTGCAGTAAGCAGCGGCTGGCAGGCAGGCCACGGCAGGTAAGGGCCGCGGGTGGTGCAAGGATATAGCAGGCGGCAGCAGCAGGCAGGCGGTGGGGGCAGGCAGGTGGCAGACAGCAGCATTAGGCAGGCGGCAGCTGTGGCGATTGGCAGGTGGCAGCGGTAGGCCGGCGATGCCGGCAGCGGTGGGGGTAGGCAGGCAGCGTTGGCATGCATTCTCGCGGTTAGGTAGCTGGGCCCGGTGGAGCCAGGCTGCGGCAGCAGACGGCGGTGGAAGGCAGGCAGACATGGATGCCGGCAGGCAGCAGGCTGTAGGCGCAGGCAAGGGCGGTGGGTGGCAGAAGGCACGTGGCGGCGGCAGGCAGAGGTAAGCGGCAGCACGGCCGGCAGTGGCAGACGGCAGTGGTAGTACTGACCGGTGGCGGCAGCAGGCAGGAGGTGGCAGGCGGGGATGGCAGCAGTGGTGGGCAGTGGCGGCAGGCAGCGGCAGGCAGGCGGTGGCACTCGGTGACAGGCGGCAACGGGCAACAGCAGAGGTGGCAGCGGTGGCAGCACCAGCGGGTGGCGTCTGCGGCTGCAGAGGCGGCAAGGGCTGCAGGGCGCCAGCTTTGGGCAGCCCCGGGTCATTGGGCGGCGGTGTGTGGCAGCCTC
>NW_023270213.1:0-1671 GCF_011800145.1 Mirounga leonina
CGTGTTTTCTTTCCCAGATCAAATCTGGTATTTTCCTTAGAATCCCATCAGTCACCTGTACAATAAACTTAATTCTTTGTTTATATTAAGTTTTGAGCTGTTCCTGTAGCAAATCACCACAAATTTAGTGGCTTTTTTATTATCTTTTATTATCTTTATTATAAGCCACAAACATTTATTATCTTTCAGTTTGGAAGTTCCGAAGTCCAGCACGGATCTCACTGGACCAAAATCAAAGTGTCTTGGGCTGCCTTCCTTTCTGGAGACTCTAGCAGGAAACCTGCTTCCTTGCTTATTCAGGTGTTGTCAGAATTCAGTTGCCTGTGGGACTGAGACCCCGTTTTCTTGCTGGGTGTCAACTGAGAACTGTTCTCAGCTTCCAGAGACCCCCCTGCATCCCTTGGCTTGTGGCCCCGTCTTTCATTTTCAAAGGCATCGACAGCAGGTTGAGTCATCCTCAGGCTCAGAAATTCTCCTCCTCCTTCCGTCTCATTTCTCTCAGGCTAGCAAGTTAAATTCCTTTTACGGACTCGTGATTAGTAGGGCCCATTGGGATTTTCAAGGGTAATCTCAGCATCTCAGGGTTCATACTCTTCATCACATCTGCAAAATCTCTTTTGTCATATGTAAAGTAGCATATTCCCAGGTTGATGGAGGAGTACAGCCTAGGGCAGGGACATCTTTGGGAGTGCATTCTGCCGCTTACAGCATTTCTCATGTATATCTATTTCTAAAGAGAATATAAAGTACAACTTGGCTTTAGCAATAAAAAAATAATTTAGACAAATTATCATTCCTTTTTGCTCCCCTCATCCCTTTTAATACGATTGCAATCCCAGGGAATTTAGTTTAGAGTTTGAGAAGAGATAAAATTAATCTCTGTGACTAAAACTTCAGTATAACTGGTTTTATCTAAGTCACAGTATTCCAACTCTCTATTTAATTGTGATGCTCAGGAGACAGGAGAGAAAGGCTTTAATATTGACAGTGATAGTGATGGTGATTTGTGATTATGATGCTGAACCTTTGAGGGTTCAGTTTCCTTTTCATACACACGAAAGCTCTCTTGTTGTCTTTTGAAAATTATCTTCTAATTGTTAAGATGTCTGAGAGTGTTGTGTTTGGTTCAGATTGTTCAACCCATTTTTTAATTGTACCTGGGGATCTTACTCTGACTTGAAGCTTATAATTCATATGGAAAAGAAAACGTATTTGTGAAGTGACAGCATGTTTATAAACGTGAAGGCTTTTTTTGAATTGCTTTGTCAATATCAGAAATAAGAATGTCTAGTATACTTTTCTTATACTTTCCCTACCTCTTAAAAGATTATTGGAAAATTTAAATGTGCCTCATATTTTAACATGTGAATGCCATTTTGGTACAAAAGCAGGCTGGTACTGATATTTCCATATAAGATCTATCCTTAGGTAACTGACTTCTGAAGCTATTTCTTCTTAGTGATGTTTAGATAAATTCAAGTCTGCTACTAAATAAAAGTGCCAGTGCCTCAAAGCCCTGTTATTTGAAGGATATTTAAGAGATCTAAAGGCCTGAAATGAATATTGTTGGGGGTGGGGTGGGATTTGAACGTACATATTTTTCTCCCACCTTTTTATTTTGAAAAATATCAAGCCTCAGCATAGTTGCAAGAAGAGTACAACAAACCCTTG
>NW_023270213.1:1771-13001 GCF_011800145.1 Mirounga leonina
GTGTGTGTGTGTGTGTGTGTGTAGATACAAGTACAGATTGACAGTTGGTTGCAGACATTTCACTTAGAAATATTTTAGCATGTATCCCACTCAGGAAATTTAACAGTGATACAATACTATTATGTATTATGTAGTTCATATTCAAATTTCCCCACTTTTCAGATTCTGAAATAGCAAATGATTTTGAAAGGGCATTTATTACTTTGAAAATAGGAAAATCACTTTGAAAAGAATTTTATATATTTATATGTGAAAACCATGGCAAATTCTAAATGAATGCCCTAGAGTACAGTTCAAAGCCAGAGAGAATTCAAGCTGTGAATTTTCAGTATAGTTTTAGGCATCAATACTATCAGCAAATCATGTGAAGTCCTAAACTCTGTGTGCTGTTGATGTTTTCTTATAATTTACATACTTTTTTGTGAAGATAATAACATGGAGTCTCCAAAGTCTTGAGATGGGAAAGGAGTGGAAGGTTTCTTGTCAGGTTCTCTTTGAACTCTAAAATTCTATGGTTTCAATAATTTAACAGATATTAACTATCTATTAAATATGTAACATTGTGCTGGGTGCTCTAGGAAATATGGAGATAATCTTCGATCTCTAAGAATTCTAAGGGAGAGAGAAGTAACGAAGCAATGAATGAAAGTAAAAGTGTAAATGAAGAAAGTAAAAGATATCTATATATTAACAAAATACAACGGAAATTCAAAAATAGAAGAAAGTGGGCTGGGTGGTAAGAAGAAAACAGATAGGCTTTACTGGGTTGTAAATATTTGTTAACAGAAATCCAGGGTTTCTACTGCAGTTTACCTCTTTATGTAAAAATTTTAACTGGAATGAACTGCATTAATAAGCGTAAGGCTTGTGTAACTCTATTAGGTTAACTGAACAAAAATAGAAGCTCCTGTAAGTGATATAGTGCAAATACGAATAACCATTACAGTTTTTAATGAAAAGAATATATTTAACTAAATTTAAGTGTAGAGAAGTAGAAATTAACAAGAAAAATATCTATAGCCATCCCACTGAAAGCTAATACCTGCCGATATGTCACTCGATTTTCTTTCCATCATCTCTTCTGTCTTGTCTGTGTATTTACATTAGATCTTGCCAAATGTAAATTATATTCTGTTTCAAATTATAAAATCATCAATGTTTTCATTTTATTTTTTAAGATTTATTTATATGAGAGCAAGAGAGAGAGGTGAGGGTCAGAGGGAAAGAATCTCAAGCAGTTTCCCTGCTGAGCACAGACTTAGGGATCAATCCCAGGACACTGAGTTCATGACCTGAGCTGAAATCAAGAGTCAGACTCTTAACCAGTTGAGCCACCCAGGTGCCCCAGTTTTTTTCATTTTAGTATCACATTTTGGTAAACACCATTTTTATTTATTTATTTTAATAGATTTTATTTATTTATTTGGCAGAGAGAGCGCACAAGCAGGGGGAGCGGCAGGCAGAGGGAGAAGCAGGCTCCCCGCTGAGCAAGGAGCCCCAAGCGGACTCCATCCCAGGACCCTGGGATCACAACCCAAGCCGAAGGCAGACGTTTAACCGACTGAACCACCCAGGCGTCCCTTGTAAACACCATTTTTAAAAGGAACATAACATTGAGTGCTTGTGGCCTGATTTATTAAAACCATCTCCTATTGTCAAACAAAAGAATTCAGTCTTTGTAAAGAGAAAACAATCACAGAAATGGTTAAGTGCTGATGAGAGAACAGACTTCTCTCCTTGAAAAGATCTACCTTCATTTTTTTACCCTGACAGTTCACCACACCAGACGTTTCATTGTATTTCTCTTGCTAATCTGTGGCTAACATTTTAACAGACCATTACTAAATTATTTAAACCTTCCATTGGATCGAGTCTAGCAAATTCAGTGTTTTGTTGACTATTGGGAAGGAGTGTTCTGTATATAGTTTTACTTTTATAAAATAACTTATTAAAAGGGGGAAAGGCGTAAGAAGCAAGTGAAAAAGAAATGTGGTTGGCACACTGGGAAAATTAAAAGAATTTCATTACAACCAGTAAAAATCTAGAAAAATTAGAATTTTGTGTACTATTTAATTGGTAATTCAGACATACAATACGAACAGAAAAAACTCTTTCTCTTACCCCCCCATCATTCCCCAGTTCCCCTTCTAGGGGGCAGTTACTGTTATGCTGTTCTTGTGTTTCTTTATAGGATGTTTGGTGCATATATAAACACATGTTCACCCACATTCACATATGAACATATTATTCAACTTAATACAGTAGCCACCTCACACCCATTCGGATGGCTACTATTAAAAAAAAACAAAACAGAAAATAACAAGTATTGGTGAGGATGTGGGGAAATTGGAACCTTTGTGCACTGTTCGTGGAAATGTAAAATGGTGCAGCAGCTATTGAAATCAGTGATGGCAGGCAGTTCCTTAAAAAATTAAACATAGAAGTACAGTGTGCAAGGGCACCTGGGTGGCTCAGTCGGTTAAGCGGCTGACTCTTGGTTTCAGCTCAGGTCATGATCTCAGGGTCATGAGATCCAGCTCTGAGTCTGGCTCTGCGCTGGGATTCTTACCCTCTTCCTCTCCCACTGCCCCTCCGCCTGCTAGCACATAGGTGTAAATGCACGCACTCTCTCTCAAACAAATAAGTAAATGAAATCTTTAAAGAAAATGTAAAAAATTTAATACCTTTGGGGCTTCTTTCATGATTCTCAGATATCTGTCTCTAGGTTCAACTTTCTTAAACCACCTACTTGCCATCTCTGCCTGGTTGTTTCATGGGCATCTCACTATCACACGTCTAAAACAGAACTCCTGGTTACCATCTTTCTACCCAACCTGTTACTTTCCACGTGTTTCCCTCTATTGTAAATGGCAACTCCATTTGTTGAGTTATTCAGGCCCACACTTTTGGAGTTGTCTTCAGCTTCTTTCTTTCTCGCACATTCCATATCTAATACCAGCAAATTCTGCAGGTCCTGACTTCAGAATATCTCACATCTGACAGCTTTTTACCACCTCTGCCTACCCTAGTCAAACTGACTTACCTTTCCGCTAGAGTTGGACTTCTGCTGGCCTGATGGTTTTCCCCGGGTCCACTCTTGCCTCTTAAAAGTCAGTTCTTACAGAGATTTTAAAATTCTTTCTTTTGAAAACATTAACCAATTGTTGCACTTCCCCATTTAGAATTCTTCAATGACCACTCACAGCACTTTGGATAAAGTAACACAGTTCCTACCATGGCTTACAAATCCCTACATGGTCTGGCCTGGCTACCTCGCTGACCATAGCTTGTACCACGTTCTTCCATGTTTTCTGAGTTCCAGCATTAGTTTCCATGAATATTACCAAGAACACTCTAGCCTTAGGGTCTCCCCTCTTAGTTACCCTCCCCTGATACACCCCCAGATAGCCACATAATCATCCACAGAACGCTTCCCTCAGTTCATTCAGATACCAACTCAGATGTCATCTCTTCAGATCTTACTTGGCTACCTTATCTACCCAGTTACCCCATTCTCTCCCATCATGCGTATTTCCTTAACTTGCTCTGTTGTAATTCGTAGCACTTATCTCCCTGACATCATGATTTACATTAATTTATTTTAGTCTGTTTCCCCCAGTAGTAGGCTTTGTGTCTGTTCACTACCTAGAGCAATGTCTGGTTTGTGAAAAGTTCACTACCTGGACCAGGACCTGGTTTGTGAAAAGTAGAGTGTAATATTAAAAACAAAACAAAACAAAAAACAAAAAACAAAAAAACAGCTCTGGTGGAAGATTGCTTGGGTTCAAATGCCATTTCCACTACTGTGATCTTGAGCAGGTTGCTGAACTATTGTGTGCCTCGGTGTTCTCGTCTGTGAACTGATGATAACAGTCTCTGCCTCTATGGATTATTCTACATAAAATGAATTAATCAAAGTTGAAGTGCCAGTTCCTGTCACATAGTAAATGTATAAGTTATCTATTGCAGCATAATATATTACCCCAAAATAAAGTGGCATAAGAAAACAATAAACGTTTTTATCTCCTAATGTTTCTGTATGTGAAGAATTTAGGAGTAGCTTGCTGGCTCAGAGTCATGAGGTGACAATCAAGATATAGGTCAGGGCTGCAGTCATGTGAAGACTTTATTGGGGTTGGAGGATATGCATTCACGATGGCTCACTTGCTCTCATGGCCAGCACATTGGTGCCTGAGCTGTTGTTGGCAGGAGGCCTCAGTTCTTCACACCACATGGTTCTCTTCATTGGGCTGTTGAATATTCCTCCGGCTTTCCCCAGAGCAAGTGATGCCAGAGAGAGCAAGGTAGAAGCCACAATGTCTGTTACGATTTAGTTTTAGAAGCCACACACCGTCCCTGTTACAATATTCTAGTGGTCACACAGGCCAGCCCAACTTAATGTAGGTTTGGGGCATGCTTCACAAGGTGAATAGGAGGCGGCAGTAATCATTGGAGGCCACTTTGGGGTGTGGTGACCTTAATAAGTGATATACAAGTTTTACTATTATTGTAGTAGATGAAATATTTGGTTGAATGCGTAGAAGCATAAAGATCCAATTCATTATGATGATGTTGCATGGTATGTTTCTCATCCTGTAGTTTTCAGCTTCTCTGCATCCTTATATTTAAGGTGCTCTTCTGTTAGTAGCTTATACTTTTGGTTTTGATCCATTAAAATAATCTTTCTTTTAATGGAATATTTAGTCCATTTGCATTTAATATAATAACATTTTGGTTGAATCTTTTTGTTATTTTTTATTCCACCTGGTCTGTGCCATTCGGTCTCCTTTCTTGCCTTCTTTTGAATTATTTTTTATCATTTCATTTTATCCTATTAACTTGTTAGTTGTATCTTTTTTTACTATTCCTTTAGTAATTTCCTAGAGGTTAAAACTTGCATTTTTTCTTTTAAGTCTGATTATCACTTTCTGACAAAGTGAGGACTTTGGAACACTTCAACTCCATTTATTACCATTTTGCCTTTAGGCTGTTCTTGTAGTGAATTTAGATTCTCTGTATATTTTAAACTGAAGATATGATTTTTGTTGTTTTATATAATCATTGAGATTTACCCACATTTTCACCCTTTCCATTGATCTGCATTATTATCATATATCATTCCTTCTCTCTGGGATTATTCTTTGTTTGCTGGAAGAACTCCTTTCATTATTATTCCCTTTAGTACAATTCTGCTGATGATAAATTCCCTTGATTTGTATTTGTTCAGAAATGTCTTTATTCCACCTCTTTTTCTGAAGAGTATTTTTACTAGGTATAGAATTTAGGTAGGGCATTATTTTTTCCCAGCTCTTAAAATATTTTATTCGATTTTCTTCTGATTTATATTTTCCATTGAGAAGTGGGAGTTGCTCTTTTGAAGGTACCACCCTGCTGCTTTTCAGAGTTTCTCCTCCTCCTTTTAACAGTTTGTACCATGATATGCTAAGTATGGTTTCTGTTGTGTTGATTATCCTGTTAAGTGTCCGTATTGCTTTGAATCTATGGTTTGGTGTCTAAGGTCAATTTGGGGAAATTCTTGGCTGCTGTTTCTTCATATATTACTTCTGCTACAGCCTCTTTCTCCTCTGGGATTACAGTTACATCTATGAGACCTTTTCACCATGTCTCATGCTCATACACTCATTGCCATACTTTCTTATCTTTTTTCTGTATTTTTAGTCTGGATAATTTTTTCTGACTTACCCTCCAGGTCACTAATTTGTTCCCCTGTTCTGTCAAACATGCTTGTGAACCCCTTCTATTAAGTTCTTAATTTCAGTTATTGTCTTTTTCAGTTGTAAAATTTGCATTTGATTTTCCCCCTGTCTATTGTGAAAAGTTTTCACAATTTGAAAATTTCAAATTTTAAAGAACAATCAAGACTCATATACTCTGAATTTATCATTTGAATACATTTTGCCACATTTGCTTTATCTCTGTATATAAATCCTTTTGTCCCCACCCCCAACCATTTGAGAACAGGTTCAGACATCATGACTCTTCTTCCTTAAATATTTCATTACGTTTTTTTCCCCAAAAAACTTTGACATGTATTTCCCAAGAACGAAGACTTCTATATAAGTATTATATAATTATTATAGAGAATATAATACACTAGAGAATTTAATACATATGTAATGTATGTAATATAGAGTAATATGTAATACAGAGTCTATATTTAATTTTTTCCCAAATGTCCCAGTAAAATCCTTTATAGCTGACCCACGCCCTGAACAAGGGTCACATATGGCATTTAGTTGTCCTATTTGGTCTCCTTTAAATTAAAATCATTTCCCAGCCTTTCTTCGGTCTTCCTTGGCATCCACATCTTTAGGTTCTAGGCTGGTTGTTTTGCAGAAGTTTCTCCAATTTGGATTCATCTCATTGTCTCTTCATGATTAGTCTTGGATTAAACATTTTTGACAAGAATACATCAGAAGATCATGGTCAGTTTGTCTCATTATTGGTGGTGTTAAGTTTGATCATTTATGACGAAGGTGAAAATGCTTATAAAAAATCACAATCTCTAAATTAGTAATGGTTCATACATGTTAAATGATGTATCAAAGTATCTCTTTCCCTAGAGTAGGAAACTTCTCAGAAACCTTAGATCATTTCCAGTACTAGAGTATTTCAAGTCGAAGGAGTCTTAAGTACTGTTCACATTTTATGCCTGACTCACTGACAACTCAGTTAACATGTCCACAAACAACTCTGTTTTAGTTAGGGGTCTTTTCCCTTTTGAATTTCGATTGCTCGGCTGAAGGCTCTTTAGTGAGTGGTGATGTGAGTACTTTTATATACTTAATACAAATTAATGAGTTTTGTTAATAATGGTTTAAACGAGCTAGGTTGTGTTTACATGTTTTGTTATTTGTAAGAAATCCTGATTCAAGATCTGCTATGCTAGCTTAAATAGATCCTCAAAATAAGACCATACATTAAAACAAAAACAATTTTAAAAAATCCCATGTATGTTAGAAAGACTCTTTATAGTCTTTTGTTGTACTTGATTTTTTCTAGGTTTTCATAGGACTCAATTTTTATAAAATGCCTCTTAGACTATATTGTCTGCAGGCAGATGCTCCGTTTACTTCAAGAGATGCAAAAACATTTGGAGCTAGTATAACTGCTAATTGATTAGAAACAGTACTAAATACATGGATTTAAGGAAGTCATAGAGTATCTAAAGATTTTTAAAACCCATTTGCCAGGCTCTCCTATAAATGTAACACTTGATAGAGAAAGTTCCACAAGCTTGTTTAGAATTCAAGAAGATACTTAGCTTGTAGATTTCCAAAGAATGTGACGTTGTGATTTGATTTAGTTCTTGAGGATACTGTCCCTTTCTTTTAATGATGGTTTATAATCATATTTGAACTTGTAACGTTATAATTCTATGAAGGTAAGATAAACATAGTAGGAACTAAACTGATTAAGATCCTGTTTATGCAATATCATTAATAAAACAAACTGAATTATCATTTAAGACTAAAGTTTGTGTTTGTTATTAGGAATATAAAGTCTTACCTCTAGGAGCTTACAGACTAACAGAGACAGAGGTGTAAACAAATACTTAAAGTATATATAATCATCGTAGAAGATATGGAAACACAGCAGAGAGCTCAGCTAACTCTGCCATATTAAAACAGAGCTGTATTATGACTATGTCAATCAAAACAGCTGACATCATCAGACCTGCAGTGATTCACAGAGGTCTTGGCCTTGGCAACTACTTGTGCTATCCTCTAATGTATTCCTGGGTCGTCTTTAATAGACCAGATTGACCAGATAAATGGCTTTGAAGCTTTTAAATATTCTAAAATTGAAATTTAAATCTCTTAAAAATCTTTTAAAATCTTTTTTTCAGCTTTGTGTTTACCTTTATCTGATACTATTTTAGGCTCATAGTCTGATAAAGGAATTGTGTTTTAACTTGCTACTTTTTTGCCTGTTATTAGTGCTATTTATGATTTTCAAATATTTTGACTTTAGACAATTTTCAGGTAGATATTATACTTGAATTGATTACTACTTCAATATAAAATTTGTTGGAATTTGTCTTTGCCAAGAATAATAGTTCTGGTCAATATAAATAGAATTCTCTTGTGTTTTTGTTCTAGAAGAGGTTGCATGTTTCTAAGTTTGATGTTAGAATTAGGAATTGGGTGTGCCAGTTGGATGGAAGGATGGATGGATGGATGGATGGTTGGATGGATGGATGGTTGCAACGATGGATAAATGCTTGCAATAGCTCATTGCCTCTGAAGTCCTACATATGTCTGTTTAATGTGGCTGTCAGTATTGAGTAAATCAGGAAGCAAATTACTCTCCAAACCCAGGTAAGGATCTGCAAAGTTCCTTGGAATTTCACAGAAGGAGCAAACCGCTGCCTTGACCGAATAAGCACTGATAATCAGCTGCTTGTGTATTTTCCTAGCACTTTGTTTATTTTATCTGTTTATTGATTTATTAATTTCTTAGTATTTATCAGGATTGCCTTTTATTGGGAAATATTTTCCCTATTTTTTTTTATGACATTGAACCAATCTTCAGTTGTTTAAATTTTCAAGATGTGTAAATGTTTGTATTTATATTTTTCCAATTTTTTGCTCAGTACTGATTAGCAAAGAAAACCTGGCCCTTAATAAGCAAGCAAATTTGCAGGCTGGAAACATTTTTTTAAATTAATTTTTATCTAGGCCAGATTACTCTTCAAGACACGTGATTTATTGCCTGAGGCTTCTTAGCTTTCTTATAAAATGCATTATATTGCCTGACCAAAATATAATATCATCTAGGTAATACAGTTTAATTAGAGCTTAATTGATTGAATCAAATTCAAGAAAACCGTGCTATATTTTAATTTTCTCAATACTGTAAATGTCCTTTTCAATCTTCAGCTTGGTTAACTTCTATAATTTGCAATTATTCCAGTTACTACCTAATATATGCGCTAGAATTCCTTAAAACATGTCTTGAGAGGCATTTTCATTGTACAGTATTTTCCCTTCATATACAATATATATATTCAGATATATGCATATATACATTAACTACATATTACTTTTCCATGACTTTAAGGTCAGAAGCTGTATTTTTGTTATCTTTGTCTTTCTTTCTTTCCTTTCCTTTTTTTTTAATAGGCTCCACACCCAACGCAGGGCTTGAACTCACGACCCTGACATTGAGAACTGAGCTGAAATACAGGGTTGGGCACTTAACCAACTGAGCCACCCAGGCTCCCCTTTATCTTTGTATTTCTAATATTTGGCATAAAGTAGCTACTCATTGGAAGGAAGGGAAGAAGAAATTGAATAATCTTCAGGTACTGAGAACATCACCATTAAATTACTGAGTCCAATTTCCATTCTCTTCTATATTTACTTAGTTAGGTTATTTCAGTAGGAATATGAAAAGTACAGATATCACTCCGAAAGAAATGAATAGAAACTTCTGGAAAGTTCAACAATTCCTGTTAGTGGAATGGTAAGGTCTAGAGAAGTGATAAGTGTCTCCTCACTGGAAATGAGCAAGCAGAGATTAGATTATTCTTTGACAATGATGTTGAAGCGAGTCCCTGTAATGGATAGAAAGTTTAAGGTGACATCTAGTAAGTTTTTTATCTTCACATTTCTGTGAAAAGTCTATTTACTTTAGTAATTAGAAAGTCAGATTTTACAGCATGCTAGAGAGTCCAAAGAACTAGATGTAAAAAAAGCAAAGGGTATGGTTCTTAAAGTACAGTTTAAGGAGGATTTCTCATATTTTATGTGGGAAGGAAGGAACTTTGATATTTAAGTAGAATTCATCCCTTAGAGAACCTCCTTAATTAAACAGGAAATCTAGATGTTAGACAAGAAGAAAAAATAATTTTGGCAATATAAAAGTTAAAACTTATATTGCAAATAGAACATAAAATTAATACTTCCAAATTTGGAAAATATTTGCTATAGGGATGTCAGATAAAAGGGTTTGTATGTATAATGTGCAAAGAGCTCTTACAGCTTGATAAGATAATCAAGTAGGAAAATAGGGAAAGGATATGAATTTTAGGAAAGCAAATTGAGATGGTCAAGAATTTCAAAAGATGGGCAGACTTATGAGCAGTCAGTGAAATGCAGATTAAAATAATACCAAACTATTATGTTATATCCATAAGATTGGCAAAAATTAAAATGATCCAAAACACCTGTTACTTGGGACGGGGCTGTGGGAAGTTATTTGCATACATTGCTGTTGGAAATGTGAGTCGTTATTGCCTTTCTAGGAAGGCACTCTGGCGATCTCTATTAAATTGAAAATACACATATTCTATGCCCTACTAATTCTGCTTCAGGAAATCTGCCTCTAAGGAAAAAAGCACTGGTATGTATAAGAATGTTTATTTCAGCCCTATTATAATTTGGAAAGTTACAAACAATTCCTGTTAGTGGAATGGATACATAAATTATAGTATATCACAATGTAAAATATTATATTGCCATCAAAAACAGCATTATATGAGCTAACTTAGAGGAACTTTCTGTGAGGTATTATTGAATGAGGCAGGAAATATGTACAGAAATATGTATTAATATCCTATTCTTTTGTAGAACAAAAAAAAGTGGGTTTATGTGTGTATGTCTACCTTCATATGAATGTATTAGCATGTGACAATGTAGAAGAATGCATTACTAGAGGGGTAACATGTTTTGGGGACTGATAGTAAGGTGGCAGGAGTAGGAAGAGGAGAGAGGAACGTGCATTACCAGGCAATTAGACGTGAGAACGGAACTCAAGGGGCAAGTCAAGATTCCCAATTTAAATTTGAGAGCCTATTATGGCGGTAATATTAGATGCTGACAAAAACCATGGCTGCTGACCTCTTAGCATTTATCTCTGTTTTCTGCCATATATTTTACCACTATCTGCTTTGCCTTTGCAAGAGCTCAGCAATAGGTTTTATAATATTTTCCACTCCAGCCAGCTTATATAAAAACAGTGTCCCTCAGATGACCTCTTTACATCCAGGAGTTACACAAAAATCTTTGAACTGATAAGGTCTTGATTTTTTTATTCACAAAATAGAATCATCATACTGCTTTGCTTTCATGTCCACACTGCCCAGCACAACACTTAGCACAGAGCACATATTCAGCAAATGTTAACTGAATGACTAAATGCAGAGACCAATTTCTTTGTAACGTGGTATCATCTTTATCTTCTAAAGAAAGGCAGGTTTGTTAGG
>NW_023270214.1:0-4916 GCF_011800145.1 Mirounga leonina
ACACACACCCAGTCCTTCAAACACACACACACACACACACACACACACACACACCTGGTCCTTCACACACAAACACACACACCCGGTCCAGCCCCAGCCTTGGCCAGGTACAAAATCACCCTTCCCATACATGGAAGATGATCTGAACCAATTTAGATATTTTGTTGCACGTCAGGACACGGACAGAAATAGTCTTGCAAATTCTGTGTTGTGAATTGTCCCTCCTTTACCACAGATCAGGCCCACCGTGAACCTGAGTGGGCCCTGCCGCTGGGGGCGAGCCAGAGGCTGTGGGCGGTCCGTGCTGACAGCCTGAGGAAGCTGGTGGAGCCGGGCCAGGCCCTCTCCTGCGGCCCCTCTCCCGGCGCACCTCCCAGAGGAACGCCTCCCCAGCCCTTCCCACACGTGCTGCTCACCACGGTGAGCAGGGCCCCCCGTCCCGGCCGGAGGATCCCCCTCACCTGCGGGCTGTGTGTCTCGGGCCTGGCACGTCCCCTCTCCGAACCTCAGGTGTCTCCTGGGGACCCTGCGTGCCACGAGGCCAGGCCCGACACACGGGGTGCTGTCGGGCCTGTTGGCACTGCTCCCCAACCCTGGGGCCGGCCCACGGGGAGGTTCAGCTGGGGCTGAGGCGTTTCCTCTTCACCGTGAAGGAGCACTCTGCGCCAAGCCTCGGTGTCCTGTGACCCGGGCAAAGCCGCATTCCTGGCTGTGAGGAGGTTTCAGATTCCATCTGGGGCTCCCATCCTGGGTGGAGCAAGAGCAGGGATCCCTGGGGGCTGGCAGAGGGACCCCAGAGACACACCGACATCTGAAAGGTGCTGGCTGGGCTTCATCGACTCCACAAATGGACAGAAGCCCCTTCTAGACATTTTCCATAATTCAGGGAACAGGGCAGACAAATGTCCCTGCCCCGCGGGCCTCTTTCTAGGTGGGGGTCCGCCGCTAAGCCTAGACGACAAAGCAGAGATGGGCACACGACGTGCCGTGGGACGCCCTACAGGGCTCCCCTACATACGGATCGCTCGGCTCTCATTGTCCGAAGGATGACGGGCCCTAGGACGAAGAAGAGCCCTTGTCTCCGAGGTGGTGAGGGAACGCGGGGGATCGGTCAGGTGTGGAGCCATGGGTCTCGTGCACATCTGCCGCAGGGCTGGATCATGGTCCAGGAGCTGTGGGCAGGTCGTCTGTGCACACCTGGCCATGACACACCTGGCTGGCCCTCTCGGTGGGGAGGCCTGCGTGCCTGGTGCACCTGTCCCCCACCTACCCCTGGAGGAGCAGCCACGTTCAAGCCTTTCCATGTGCGACCTTCAGGGACATTTGGGAACCTGGGTCAAGAGAGGAAGGGACTGGCCCAGGACAACTGAGGGGTGCAGAGTCCAAGGAGCTGCTCTCCAATCCTAGGCCATTCCCAACCCTCCCATGCGGGTTGCTTTGGGGGTGAGAGCCCCTCAGATCTTCGGGAAGAGCTACCCACCACGGCCCATGTGGGGACATGACCTTGGCATCCCCAGGCACGTAGAGGCACGTGCACCTGCACACCCACCCCCCCACACACACCCACCCGCACACACACACCACTCTGACTGCCCAGCTGTGGGTCAGAAGGGGAGGACACCTTGGGAGCGAGGCGGGTGACAGGGGGGAAAGAAGAAATGGGTTGCAGACAGCTAGGCCATGGGGCAGGGCATCAGGACTCCTGGCAAGGACACAGATCCATAGCATGGGGAGGGGAGACAGGCCAGGCTGAGGGTCAGGGGTCCCCAAGGGGCCCAGGGGGGTGGCCAGGGCACTGGGAGAGGACAGGGTCTGGGTTCCGGTGTCCATCTCCAGCCTGGGCACCTGGAAGCAGGAAGACATACCTACCCCCAAGTCGAGAGGGGCTCCAGCACAAAGGCCTCAGCTTATTTTTCTGTCACTTGGGCTGTAGAGATGCAGGGTCCCTAGAGTCCCACAGGCTTGTGGGAGAGCCTGTTGGCCTTGGATCTCCATCCGCGACCCCCTGTGTTCCCAGGCCTGGGAAAATGCTTTGTTTTCCCTCGAGGTCCTTCGGAGCAGGGGACAGACTGGGGGCTTGGGGGCTGAGGACCTGGGTACGCAGAACGTGGCAGAGCACTGACCACTAGTCTGGGGACAAAGGCCAAGACGCTCCTTGATGCAGCCTCCAGGTCTCCATTTGGAAGAGGTTCCAGATTCACTGCTCTGGTCCGGGTGACAAGGCCTTAGGAAGGAATGGAGCACCGGGACAGAAGAGGGAAACACGAACAAGGGAGGCTTCTGAGGTTTCTCACATCACCCCAGGAGTCCACAGATCCTGCTCCTGTGAGAGACACAGAGACAGAGACAGAAACAGAGAAGGAGACAGAGAATGAACACACAACAGTGGGAACCAGAAAAAGTCAGAGACTTTCCTCCATCAGCTTGGAAATGACATCCTAGCATTTGGCCCCATTCTCTTCCTGAGAGCGCGGTCACACAGGCCATCCACCCTGGAGGGAAGGGGATTCCACAGGGATGTGTGAGCAGGATGCGGGAATGCCCGGGAACCACTGTCGGGACTGCCCAGCAAATGGGAGCAGAGGAGGCCCCGGGGTGTGAGCCTAAACCTAATGGGAGATGCTGGAAGCGTGCGTCACCAGAGGACAAGGTCAGAATCCGTTCATTGCAACCTTCTCACAGGGGCTGGGAACAGGCAAGAAGGGGGTGGGTTTGCCCAGACCCCAGAGCAGACCCAGGCCCCTCTGAGCTGTGCTCCATGTCCCGCCCAGCCCCTGGCTCATCCTTGCATTGCCAAGGGTTCCGCAGCCTCCTGTGATAGCAAGTCCGGAATGTATGTAGAGGCCCTACTCCTGATGGCGTCCCTAGGAGTAGAAGCCAGAACACCCCACTGTGCAGATGGGGAGCCTGGGGAGGCCCTGAGGGGCACAGGGTCTGTCCAGGGTCACAGCCCTGGGCACGCAGGGGAGCCCAGTCTGAAGCGAGCTCTGTGTCCTCACAGCGGGGACACCGGCTGCACCCAGGCCTTGGGAAGGCTGTGGGGGGGCTGTGAGGGAGTCACTGTATGGATGGGGCATGGGGGGAGGGGGAGCATTGAGCAGCCTCGCGAGGGGGCCCTCGGGGCAGGGGTCTTGTGTGAGGAGGAAGTTGGGTAAGGGGACCCCAGGCACCAGTGACCTCACTTCCCTGACAACAGAGTCCAACAGAATTTGGAACCCAGGTAACAAAGGCACCCACATTCCAGAGACAGCCCCCTGCCCAGCTCATTTCGTTGGAGATCATCCAACCATGAACATGTGGGCTTGTTGCGTCCCTAAGTCTGGATGCTGCAGGCTGAAGAAAGCCCGCCCTGCAAACGCTGGCCCCCGCTGGGGATGTCCGATGAGGGCTCCCCACCGCCTCTGGCCGTTTGGCCGGAAGGCCCGAAATGTGGCACCAGGAGGCCCAGAGCCGGCCACCCAGCCCCACAAGGTCTAATCCACCTGTGCAGCCCCAGGTCCCCTCCCCTCCGTGTGTGTGTGAGTGTGTGTGTGTGTGTGTGTGTGTGTGTGAACAGGGTTCATGTGGGGTGGGCCAACTCCATTCAAGAGCAGGCTGATGAGGGGTCAGATAACCCGTGGGCAGGTCATGTTCAAGGTCAAGGCTGGCTCGGTGGGACGGGGTGTGGGGGGCTGTGAGCTTCTGCCCAGGGTTTCTCTCGATCGCCCTGCAGGGATGGGTCATTGTCCCGCGTGCAGGGCTGTGCACCCACAGGTGTGTGTCTGATCTGGGAGCAGCAGGGCGACTGGGCATGGGAAAGGGAGTTTGGCCGGGCAGGACTGCGATGCCTCAGGGCCGGCTACCCGTCCCTGTCTTTGCAAACCTCCGATGACATCGGCACGAGGCTGGCGGACACCCACTACATGCCCGGATCCGGAGCGTGACTCCACAGGACTCCCCTGGAGCAAGTGCTGAGGATTGCGGGGAGAGGCCTCCGACACCACCCAGACCACTGTCCCTGGTCGTCATTGACTGCATTGTGCTCCAGTAGCCGGAGCCCACGGAGGCCGAGCCTGAGGCTGAGAAGCCCGGGGCTGGGTGCCCGTGGGTGTGTGCGGAAGGGTGGGGGCTGGCCTCACAGGGAGGAGCCCCCAGAGCCTGGTGTGGGGCCTGGAGCAACGACTGGGCTCAGAGCGCCCAGCGGGGGGACTGCGGTCGGGGAGACGCCCCGGGGAGGGCTCCTTCCTGCCTGTGGCTTCTCTGGGAGGCCCTGGGCTGGGTTCTGTCTCCTCGGAGAGCAGGCTCAGCCTGAGCTTTTCTCCTCTCACAGCTGCTCCATCACCGGAGGAGCTAGAGCCATTTCCAAATCCATCGGCAGCCCTGGACGGAGGGGTGGTGGCTGCGACTTCAGCAGGAGACCAGAAGCCGGCAGGTGACCCAGCACCCGCCCACGGAGAGTCTGACGGGGGCCAGAAAGGGCCTGCTGGAGAACCTGCCTCCTGAGAGCCTGCCCCTGGGCCTGTCCCTGTGCCTGCCAGAGCCTTCGACCCTGCGCCTGCCCCGAACTGTGGCCCTACTCCTGCCCCGACCCAGCTCCTGCCCTGGATCCTGACCCATCCCTACCCCTGCAAGTGCCCCGGTTCTTGCCCCTGACCCAGATACTGCCCCGGTTCCTGTACTTGCCAATGCGGCAGACCCTGTCCCTCCCCTTGCACCTGCCCCCTCCCCTCCCCCGGCTTGTGCTCCTGTTCCGGCCCCTGCCCCAAATCCTGCCCCTGCCCCTGCCCCTGCCCCTGCCCCTGCTAGAGCCAATGTCCCTTCTCCTGACCCACCTCCTGCCCCTGCACCTGCCCCTTCCCCAGCAACTGCCTGTGCACCTGTTCTTGCCCCTGACCCAGCTCCTGACCCTGCACCAGCCCCTTCCCTTACCTCTGCAC
>NW_023270214.1:5016-16442 GCF_011800145.1 Mirounga leonina
CTGCACCTGCCCCTTCCCCTACCTGTGTTCCTGTTCTTGCCCCGGACACAGCTCCTGCCCTGGATCCTGCCCCTTCTCCTGCCCATGCCTCTATTCCTGTTCTTGCCCTTGACTCGGCTTCTGCCCCTGCAACTGTCCTTTCCCCATCCCCTCCCTGTGCTCCTATCCTTGCCTCTGATCCAGCACCTTCCCCTTTCCCTACCCATTGCCCTGCCTCTGCGTGTGCGCCCATTCCTGCCCCTGGCCCACCCCCTGCCCCTGCACCTGTCCCTTCCTCTGCATGTGTCCCTATTCCGGCCCCTGCCAGAGCCCATGCCCCTTCCCCTGCCTGCGTCCCTGTTCCTGCCCCTGCCAGATCCGATGCCGCTTCCCCTGCCTGCCTCCTTGTTCCTGCCCCTGCCACTGCCCGATCCGATGCCCCTTCCCATGCCAGTGTCCCTGTTCCTGCCCCTGGCCCTGCCAGAGTTGATGCCCCTTCCCCTGCCTGCGTCCCATTTCCTGTCCCTGCCCCTGCCAGAGCCGATGCCCCTTATTCACTAGAGCCCCTCTTCCTGGGTGGGGGTAGGCATGTGACGGGGTGTTGGCTTGTATTTCCTATGACCTCATGAAGAAAATCGCCCCATGTGCTCACTGGGTCGTCTGACTATCTCCTTTGGAGAAATGTCTATTATTTTCAGTGGGGTTCTTAGGTTCTTAATTTGGAGGCGTTTTGTACACATTCCAGATGCAAGACTCGTATGAGATTTGCAAATATTTCCTACCATTCTTTGGGTTTCTTTACATCCTCTTGAGATTACCCATTCATTCACAAAAGTTGTTAGCAACGTTGAAGTCCAGTGTCTCTGTTTTCTCTGTTGTTGCTTGGGCTTCGGGTGCCATACAAGAGACACCATATTGCCAAATCCAACGGAAGGAAGATTTGCCCCTAGGAGCTCTTAGTTTCCTTCTGAGTGTTAAGAATTTTCGCTCTTTATGTTCATTCTTGGATCCATGTGGAGTTCATTTTTTATAGGGTGGAAGGGAATGCTCTGACTTCACTCCTCCATCCCGGCCGGAGGCTCCCCCTCAACTCCGGGCGGTGTGTCTCGGGCCTGGCACGTCCCCTCTCCGAACCTCAGGTGTCTCCTGGGGACCCTGCGTGCCACGAGGCCAGGCCCCACACACGGGGAGGCCCAGAGCCAGACAGGCCAGCCAGACACCACTGTGATCCGACCGTGCAGCCCAGCGCCCCTCTGTGTGTGTGTGTGTGTGTGTGTGCAGAGGTCTCGTGCTGGGTAGCCCACCCTGAGCAGGAGCAGGGTGATGAGGGGCCAGATGCCTGGTGGGTGGATCATGTTGACACCCCGGGTCAAGGCTGGCAGGGTGGGACGGGGTGTGCTGGGGCGGCCTCCTTCTCCCCAGGTTTGATCCGGAGCCGTGTCGATACATGTCACTGCACCCCGGGCGCAGGGCTGATCTGGGGGCACCAGTGGGGCTGGGCAGGAGGACGGTGAGGACGGCCGGGCAGGGCTGTGATTCCTCCGGGCCGGGCGCCGCTCAATGTCTTTGCAGAGCCCCATGGAAGAAATTGGGGACAAGCTGGTCAACAGGAGCCTCACTCGACGGCTCCCCGGTGTGGGGCACATACACCAGGCAGTCGGTAAGGGCTGGTGCGGGCTCAGGGGGAGTGTGGGGGCGAGGGCGCTCCAGGACCCGGCTCAGGGAGGGCCGCGGGGTTCTCCAGCCCTGTTGCCATCCGGGAAACTGACGACCCGGGGTGCCACGAAGCCTGTGCCTCTTATGTGGCCATGATCTCAACCCAAGGGTTCTGGGCGGCTCCCTTCACAGACACACACAAACAGACACACACGCCAAACACACACACCCACCCAGTCCTTCAAACACACACACACACACACACACACACCTGGTCCTTCACACACAGAAACACACACCCGGTCCAGCCCCAGCCTTGTCCAGGTACAAAATCACCCTTCACATACATGGAAGATGATCCGAACCAATTTGGATATTCTGTTGCACGTCAGGACACGGACAGAAATAGTCTTGCAATTTCTGTGTTGTGAATTGTCCCTCCTTTACCACAGATCAGCCCCACCGTGAACCTGAGTGGGCCCTGCCGCTGGGGGCGAGCCAGCGGCTGTGGGGGGTCCGTGCTGACAGTCTGAGGAAGCTGGTGGAGCCGGGGCAGGCCCTCTCCTGTGGCCCCTCTCCCGGAGCACCTCCCAGAGTAACGCCTCCCCAGCCGTTCCCACACCTGCTGTTCACCAAGGTGAGCAGGGTCACCCGTCCCTTGCCGGAGGCTCCCCCTCACCTGCGGGCTGTGTGTCTCAGGTCTGGCACGTCCCCTCTCCGAACCTCAGGTTTTTCCTGGGGACCCTGCCTGCCACGAGGCCAGGCCCCACACACGGGGTGCTGTTGGGCCTGTTGGGACCGCTCCCCAACCCTGGGGCCGGCTCACGGGGAGGGTCACCTGGGGCTGAGGCGTTTCCTCTTCACCGTGAAGGAGCTCTCTGCCCCAAGCCTCGGTGTCCTGTGACCCGGGCATAGCCGCATTCCTGGCTGTGAGGAGGTTTCAGATTCCTTCTGGGGCTCCCATCCTGGGTGGAGCAAGAGCAGGGATCCCTGGGGGCTGGCAGAGGGCCCCAGAGCCACTCAGACATCTGAAAGGTGCTGGCTGGGCTTCATCGACTCAACACATAGACAGGAAACCCCTTCCAGACATTTTCCATAATTCAGGGAACAGGGCAGACAAATGTCCCTGCCCCAAGGGCCACTTTCTAGGTGGGGGTCCGCCACTAAGCCTAGACGACACAGCAGAGATGGGCACACAACGTGCCGTGGGACGCCCAGCCTGCGTCCCCTACATACGGATCCCTCGGCTTTCATTGTCCGAAGGAAGACGGGCCCTAGGACGAAGAAGAGCCCTTGTCTCCGAGGTGGTGAGGGAACGCGGGGGATCGGTCAGGTGTGGAGCCATGGGTCTCGTGCACATCTGCCGCAGGGCTGGATCATGATCCAGGAGCTGTGGGCAGGTCGTCTGTGCACATCTGGCCATGACACACCTGGCTGGCCCTCTCGGTGTGGAGACCTGCGTGCCAGGGGCACCTGTCCCCCACCTACCCCTGGAGGAGCAGCCACGTTCAAGCCTTTCCATGTCCGACCCTCAGGGACATTTGGGAACCTGGGTCAAGAGAGGAAGGGACTGGCCCAGGACAACTGAGGGGTGCAGAGTCCAAGGAGCTGCTCTCCAATCCTAGGCCTGTCCCACCCCTCCCATGAGGTTTGCTTTGGGGGTGAGAGCCCCTCAGATCCTCGGGAAGAGCTACCCACCCCGTCCCATGTGGGGACATGTCCTTGGCATCACCAGGCACGTAGAGGCACGTGCACCTGCACACCCACCCCCCAAACACACACACGCCCGCACACACACACCACTCTGACTGCCCAGCTGTGGGTCAGAAGGGGAGGACACCTTGGGAGCGAGGTGGGTGACAGGGGGGAAAGAAGAAACAGGTTGCAGACAGCTGGGCCATGGGGCAGGGCATCAGGACTCCTGGCAAGGACCCAGATCCATAGCATGGGGAGGGGAAACAGGCCAGGCTGAGTGTCAGGGGTCCCCAAGGGGCCCAGGGGGTTTCCCAGGGCACTGGGAGAGGACAGGGTCTCGGTTCTGGTGTCCACCCCCTCCTGGGCACTTGGAAGCAGGAAGAGATACCCACCCCCAAGTCGAGAGGGGCTCCAGCACAAAGGCCTCAGCTTATTCTTCTGTCACTTGGGCATTAGAGATGCAGGGTCCCTAGGGTCCCACAGGCTTGTGGGAGAGCCTGTTGGACTTGGATCTCCATCCCCGAACCCCTGTGCTCCCAGGCCTGGGAAAATGCTCTGTACTCCCTCCAGGTCCTTCAGAGCAGGGGACAGACTGGGGGCTTGTGGGCTGAGGACCTGGGTACGCAGAACGTGGCAGAGCACTGACCACTAGTCTGGGGACCAAGGCCAAGACCCTCCTTGTTGCAGCCTCCGGGTCTCCATTTGGAAGAGGTTCCACATTCACTGCTCTGGTCCGGGTGACAAGGCCTTAGGAAGGAATGGAGCACCAGGACAGAAGAGCGAACCACGGACAAGGTTGGCTTCTGAGGTTTCTCACATCACCCCTGGAGTCCACAGATCCTGCTCCTGTGAGAGACACAGAGACAGAGACAGAAACAGTGAAGGAGACAGAGAATGAACACACGACAGTGGGAACCAGAAGAAGTCACAGATTTTCCTCCATCAGCTTGGAAATGACATCCCAGCATTTGGCCCCATTCTCTTCCTGAGAGCGCGGTCACACAGGCCATCCACCCCGGAGGGAAGGGGATTCCACAGGGATGTGTGAGCAGGATGCGGGAATGCCCGGGAACCACTGTGGGGACTGCCCAGCACATGGGCTCATACGAGGCCCCGGGGCCTGAGCCTAAACCTAACGGGAGTCCCTGGAAGTGTGCGTCACCAGAGGACAAGGTCGGAATCCGTTCATTGCAACCTTCTCACAGGGGCTGCGAACAGGCAAGGAGGGGCTGTCTTTGCCCAGACCCCAGAGCAGACCTAGGCCCCTCTGAGCTGTGCTCCATGTACCGCCCAGCCCCTGGCTCATCCTTGCATTGCCAAGTGTGCCGCAGCCTCCTGTGATAGCAGGTCCGGAATGTATGTAGAGGCCCTACCCCTGATGGCGTCCCTAGGAGTAGAAGCCAGAACACCACACAGTGCAGATGGGGTGCCTGGGGAGGCCCTGAAGGGCACAGGGTCTGTCCAGGGTCACAGCCCTGGGCACGCAGGGGAGCCCAGTCTGAAGCCAGCTCTGTGTCCTCACAGCGGGGACACCGGCTGCACCCAGGCCTTGGCAAGGCTGTGGAGGGGCTGTGAGAGGGTCACTGTATGGATGGGGCATGGGGGGAGGGGGAGCATTGAGCAGCCACGGGAGGGGGCCCTCGGGGACGGGGGTCTTGTGTGAGGAGCAAGTTGGGTAAGGGGACTCCAGGCACTGGTGACCTCACTTCCCTGACAACAGAGTCCAACAGAATTTGGAACCCAGGTAACAAAGGCACCCACATTCCAGAGACAGCTCCCTGCCCAGCTAATTTCGTTGGAGATCATCCAACCATGAACATGTGGGCTTGTTGCCTCCCTAAGTCTGGATGCTGCAGGCTGAAGAAAGCCCGCCCTGCACACGCTGGCCCCCGCTGGGGATGTCCGATCAGGGCTCCCCACCGCCTCTGGCCGTCTGGCCGGAAGGCCCGAAAGGTGACACCAGGAGGCCCAGAGCCGGCCACCCAGCCCCACAGGGTCTAATCCACCTGTGCAGCCCCATGTCCCTTCCTCTCCGTGTGTGTGTGTGTGTGTGTGTGTGTGTGTGTGTGTGTGTGTGTGAAGAGGGTTCATGTGGGGTGGGCCAACGCCATTCAAGAGCAGGCTGATGAGGGGTCAGATAACCCGTGGGCAGGTCATGTTCCAGGTCAAGGCTGGCTGGGTGGGAAGGGGTGTGGGGGGCTCTGAGCTTCTGCCCAGGGTAACTCTCGATTGCCCTGCAGGGATGGGTCATTGTTCCGCGTGCAGGGCTGTGCACCCACAGGTGTGTGTCTGATCTGGGAGCAGCAGGGCGACTGGGCAGGAGACAGGGAGGTTGGCCGGGCAGGACTGGGATGCCTCCGGGCCGACTACGCGTCCCTGTCTTTGCAGACCTCCGATGAGATCGGCACGAGGCTGGCGGACACCCACTCCATGTCCGGGATCCAGAGCGTGACCCCACAGGACTCCCCTGGAGCAGGTGCTGGGGATTGCGGGGAGAGGCCTCCGACACCACCCAGACCACTGTCCCTGGTGGTCATTGACTGCATTGTGCTCCAGGAGCCGGAGCCCACGGAGGCCGAGCCTGAGGCTGAGAAGCCCGGGGCTGGGTGCCCGTGGGTGTGTGCGGTAGGGTGGGGGGTGGCCCCACAGGGAGGAGCCCCCAGAGCCTGGTGTGGGGCCTGGAGCAACGACTGGGCTCAGAGCGCCCAGCGGGTGGACTGAGGTTGGGGAGACGCCCCGGGGAGGGCTCATTCCTGCCTGCGGCTTCTCTGGGAAGCCCGGGGCTGGGTTCTGTCTCCACGGAGAGCAGGCTCCGGCTGAGCTTTTCTCCTCTCACAGCTGCTCCACCACCTGAGGAGCTAGAGCCGTTTCCAACTCCATCGGCAGCTCTGGACGGAGGGGTGGTGGCTGCGACTTCAGCAGGAGACCAGGAGCCGGCAGGTGACCCAACACCCGCCCACGGAGAGCCTGACGGGGGCCAGCAAGGGCATGCTGGAGAACCTGCCTCCGGAGAGCCAGCCCCTCTGCCTGCCCCTGTGCCTACCAGAGCCATCGCCCCTGCGCCTGCCCCGAACTGTGGCCCTGCTCCTGCCCCCGAACCAGCTCCTGCCCTGGATCCTGACCCGTCCCTACCCCTGCCAGTGCCCCGGTTCTTGCCCCTGACCCAGATACTGCCCCGGTTCCTGTACGTGCCAATGCGGCAGACCCTGTCCCCCCCCTTGCACCTGCCCCCTCCTCTCCTCCGGCTTCTGCTCCTGTTCCGGCCCCTCCCCCAACTCCTGCTCCTGCCCCTGCCCCTGCCCCTGTCCCTGCTAGAGCCAATGACCCTTCTCCTGACCCACCTCCTGCCCCTGCACCTGCCCCTTCCCCAGCCCCTGCCTGTGCACCTATTCGTGCCCCTGACCCAGCTCCTGACCCTGAACCAGCCCCTTCCCTTACCTGTGCACCTCTTCTTGCCCCTGATCCGGATCCTGACCCTGACCCAGCTCCTGCCCTGAATCCTGCCCCTTCCCTTGCCCCTGCCTGTGCTCCTATTCTTACCCATGACCCGGGTTCTGCCCCTGCCCATGCCTGTGGTCCTGTTCCTGTCCGTGACCCACCTCCTGCCCCTGCCTCTGCCCCTTCCCCTACCTGTATTCCTCTTCTTGCCCCAGACACAGCTCCTGCCCTGGATCCTGCCCCTTCTCCTGCCCATGCCTCTATTCCTGTTCTTGCCCTTGACTCGGCTTCTGCCCCTGCAACTGTCCCTTCCCCAGCCCCTCCGTGTGCTCCTATCCTTGCCTCTGATCCAGCTCCTTCCCCTTTCCCTACCCGTTTCCCTGCCCATGCGTGTGCGCCCATCCCTGCCCCTGGTCCACCCCCTGCCCCTGCACCTGTCCCTTCCTCTGCCTGTGTCCCTATTCCGGACCCTGCCAGAGCCCATGCCCCTTCCCCTGCCTGCGTCCCTGTTCCTGCGCCTGCCCCTGCCAGAACCGATGCCCCTTCCCCTGCCATTGTCCCTGTTCCTGCCCCTGCCCCTGCCAGACCTGATGCCCCTTCCCCTGCCTGCGTCCCAGTTCCTGTCCCTGCCCCTGCCAGAGCCGATGCCCCTTCCCCTGCCAGTGTCCCTGTTCCTGCCCCTGCCCCTGCCAGACCCGATGCCCCTTCCCCTGCCTGCATCCCTGTTCCTGCCCCTGCCAGAGCCAATGCCCCTTCCCGTGCCGGTGACTCTGTTCCTGTCCTTGACCCTGCCAGAGCCGATGCCCCTTCCCCTGCTTTCCAGGGCCGCTGCCCCTTCCCCTGGCCCTGCCTGTGCTCTTCTACTTGCCCCTGACCCAGCTCTTACCGTGGATCCTGACCCTGGCCCTGCTCTTGTGTCTGGCCCTGCTCTTGCATCTGGCCCTGCCCCTCCTCCTGTTCCTGCAGGGCTCCCAGAACCACATCCAGAGCCCACATCCTCACGGGGATAGCTCCTTGTACCATTACCTTTATCTCCATCACCCGACCCCGATGCCCCGCCAGATTGTTTCATCCCCTCCCCCTATGTTCTTTCTCTCTGGTTCATAGTAACTGTTCTATTCTCTTTCCATGTCCTATATGCTGTTTATTATTTATTTTAAATAAAATTCATTGTTTTCAGTTGAACAAGTCCTGAGCATCAAGTACATTCGCAACGCTGGGCCACCACACCACAGAACATGGCTGTGGAATATCTGCTTCCCCAAAGGAGTCCCCGAACCAGAAGGCCTCCCTGGAAACCCCTAAGCTGCTTCCTCTCTCTGTTCCTTTACGTGTTCTGGAGGTTTCCTGTACGTGGAGGCACACAGTATGGGCCTTTGTGTCTGCCCCCCTATTTTCAAAGGGGACTCCTTCTTTTCTGGGTTGACTTGACATAGAATTTCCCTTATTGGATGTTGAAATCTCCGATGGATTACAGATGAGATGTAACCATAGAGCCCCCTTTGGGAAATATGGACACAATCTCGGGGCAGAGACCCCTGTTCCTGCTGGGACACCTCAGCCTGACTCCAGACAGGAAAGGGCTGCCTCCTCCTGTGACCCACAGAGAAACCAGGGAAAAGCAGAAAGCTGGAAGACACACCCTAAAGGGCCAAAGCATTGCTCAAAACCCAAGGCCACAGAAAGGTTCCCCATGCCACTGGTCCAAACCATGCTCCAAGTCCCTGGGTTCCACAGGGACAGAGACGAAATGCATGCAAGTCCAAGGGGAGAGGGGCAGGCATGGGGGCAGTCAGAGATGCAGGAGCTCCCGGGGAAGCACTCTGGCAAAGGAAACCCTATGGAGGCAGCACTGGTCACCTTCAGACTGGCAGGTGTCTGGTCTCGGCACCAGCCGCCCTGGCGAGGACGTGAGCAAACGGAGGTCCCCGGGAGAGAAGGGTGACGGGCACCCCTGTCTGGGAGAACAGTGAGCAACACCCATCCCAGGCCACAGGTGCACCCATCACCTAGCGTGGGCAGCTCACTCCCACCGTGTCGAAGGAAACACCGTGTCCATCAAACTCTCTTTGCAACAGAATCCATAAAGTGGAGTTTCTGGGTCAACACGTATACAGTGTTGAATGTACAATCCTCCATTTCCAACATCCCAGGTCTGCTTTTCCACCTTGAGCCTTGTTTGGGAAGCAGGGGTGGGTATCCCTGGTGCTGTGACCTGTGGGAGGGGAGGGGAGGGGGAGCTCTGAGTGGAATGACCGAGGTACCCGGGGTGACCTGCCCAGCAGGGACCCTCCCGCCCCCAGCTCCTCTCCTGACCTCGTGCACGATGGCGAGGGTGTTACGGTGAAGGTGCTGGCCCTTGGCTGGCGAGGTCCCTAGCTGGTGCTGGAGCTGCTCAAGCTCCAAACCGGGCTCTGATCCCAGAGCTGGCGCGAGAGCCGAAGCTGCAGCTGCCCCAGTCTCGGGAGCTGCGGCACGCATCGGTGGAGGACCTGGCTCGAGCTCTGGGGCAGGTGCTGGAGCTGAATCCCCCTCCAGAGATGATCCAGACCCGGTTCCGCACTTAGATAGGGCTGTTCAACCCACGAACGGCTTTCCTCCCCTGCACACTTCATGGATGACAAAACTCGGGACGGTGACGGGACCGGCTACATGGGGCTAATGGCTACGGGGGGATTCTGACCAAGGATCCTGCATCCCCTTCACCACGCGCCCCACGCGGGTCGGTCCTGAGCTGCCAGATGGGGACAAGGGCCTGGCCCGCTGCTCCCGGCAGCTGCCTCAGCTGAGCAGAGACCCTTGCCGGGGACCTGAAGTCCTCGTTTGACCTCTGCTCCGGCCAGCCCCACGCGAGCAGGGACCGTGCTTCCTCACCGCTGGGCCCCAACCCCCAGAACAGTGCCTGGGAGGTGGTAGCACTGAAAGATTAGTGAGTCAGAGCAGCACTGTGATGCAGCGGATGTTGTTACAGATGAGAGTTCTGGGCCACAGACTCTTGTGTTCATGCTTTCTTCCACGCGGGCATCACGCACACCTGTGTCTGTTCGCTGGAATGCAGAGGGGACCCCGACACATCCTCCCTGCCCTCGGAGCTCCCAGCCTAACCGGTGGGTCAGCATCTCACCCACGGTCAGCAAGTGGGCGATAAAGAGCTAGAGCACGTCGAGCACGAGACCTTGCACGAGCCGTGGGGCAGCTAAGATCTCGAAACATCTGACGCACTACAACGTGCCCCGGCGCTGACTCGAGCCAGCAGTGGAAGCAGCTCGAGAGCCTGAGCCAGGGCCCAGCACACTAGAGCGCCTCCAGCTCCGACCTGCGGTCCCTCTCCGGAGGCAAAAGCGGCTCCGCGGTGAATTCCAGAGCAGAGCCACCTCCACACCAGTTCTTCCACCCGATCCGGCACCCCTGGGAGAGTGCGAGGCAGCCCGAGAATGAGAGCCAGGTCTCGAGACAGCTCAGCGCTGCTGGGGGTGGCCGGTTTCCTCGGACAAGGCAAAGGGAAGGGCTGTGGGGATCAGCACAGGGTGATCCCCCTGGCAGGGTGGTGATCTTCTCTCCTCCTGCTGCTTCAGCACCATCTCGAGACAGAGAACTGGCCTCTGCCCCGGGGCCGGTCACCGCTGCAGAGTCGAGGCGGCTGCACAAGCAGCTACAGACCCAAAGCCCGCTGCAGAGCTCGAGGCATTTCCGTGTCCTCCTGCGGGGCCTTCGCCAGCGCTCGGGAGATGGAGCCACGTGCACCCCAGTGGGAGGAAGCCCCTGGACCTACGGCTCCATCGCCGACTGCAGAGCTAGAGCCAAGGCAAGACCCCGAGCTGGACCGGCTCCACAGTCAGCTCCGGCGGCACCTCCGACCTGGAGCCAGCGCTGGCTCCCCCTGCAGAGCTAGGGCCAGTGGGAGCAAGACCCCATCCATCACCAGCTACAGCCAGCTCCGACCCCACCTCCCGGAGCAGCTGATGATCTCCAAGCAGGGCCAGTTCCAGCACCAGATTTGGCCTGTCCTCACCAGCCAACACATTCCTTTTCTTCTCTTTTGACTTTGGTTTCTTTTCCTCTCCCCAGGTATATTTGTAGCTTAAGATAAAATAAACTTTATCTTTTTAAACCTTTCAAAGTGTGCAAACCACTGTTATCAACTCCATTTCCCGTGCTGGCACCATCACCCTATCTAGTCCCAGAACATTTAATGCCCTGGACAGAAACCCCGCACCCTCTGAGCAGGCAGTCACTGGCCATTCCCCATCCCCCTGCTCCCTGGCAACCACTGATCTGGCACCTGTCATTTACCTGGGACGAATTTTTCATACACGTGGGATCATACCGTATGTGGTATTTGGGGTCTAGTATAATCCACTGAGTAGGATGTTTTCGAAGTTCACCCACGTGATAGCGTGTATCACTACTTCATTCGTGGCGTGGCTGAATGAATCCAATTGTATGAACAGACCACGTTGTGTTTGTCCATTCAAGTGTGGGTGCACCTGAGGGTTGTTTTCATCTTTCGGTTATTGTCCAGAGTGCTGCTACGAAGATTTACTTGCAGGTTGTTGTTAGAGGGCCCGCATTCCATTCTTCTGTTTAGAGAATGAGTGGAGTTCGGCCAAATGAGAACAGTATGCTCAACGTGTGGACGACGTGCCACACCCTTTTCC